>NC_063058.1:35725291-35770291 GCF_018812025.1 Megalobrama amblycephala | reverse complement strand
ATCTATCTATCTGTCTGTCTGTCTCTATCTATCTATCTATCTATCTGTCTGTCTGTCTGTCTGTCTCTATCTATCTATCTATCTATCTATCTGTCTGTCTGTCTGTCTGTCTGTCTCTATCTATCTATCTATCTATCTATCTGTCTGTCTGTCTGTCTGTCTGTCTCTATCTATCTATCTATCTGTCTGTCTGTCTCTATCTATCTATCTATCTATCTATCTGTCTGTCTGTCTGTCTAGTCTGTCTCTATCTATCTATCTATCTATCTATCTATCTATCTATCTATCTATCTATCTATCTATCTATCTATCTATCTATCTATCTGTCTGTCTGACTGTCTGTCTGTCTGTCTGTCTCTATCTATCTATCTATCTATCTATCTATCTATCTATCTATCTATCTATCTGTCTGTCTGTCTGTCTGTCTGTCTGTCTGTCTCTATCTATCTATCTATCTATCTATCTATCTATCTATCTATCTGTCTGTCTGTCTGTCTGTCTGTCTCTATCTATCTATCTATCTATCTATCTATCTGTCTGTCTGTCTGTCTGTCTCTATCTATCTATCTATCTATCTATCTATCTATCTGTCTGTCTGTCTGTCTGTATCTATCTATCTATCTATCTGTCTGTCTGTCTGTCTGTCTCTATCTATCTATCTATCTATCTATCTATCTATCTATCTATCTATCTATCTATCTATCTATCTGTCTGTCTGTCTGTCTGTCTGTCTATCTATCTATCTATCTATCTATCTATCTGTCTGTCTGTCTGTCTGTCTGTCTCTATCTATCTATCTATCTGTCTGTCTGTCTGTCTCTATCTATCTATCTATCTATCTATCTATCTGTCTGTCTGTCTGTCTCTATCTATCTATCTATCTATCTGTCTGTCTGTCTCTATCTATCTATCTATCTATCTATCTATCTGTCTGTCTGTCTGTCTAGTCTGTCTCTATCTATCTATCTATCTATCTATCTATCTATCTATCTATCTATCTATCTGTCTGTCTGTCTGTCTGTCTGTCTGTCTGTCTCTATCTATCTATCTATCTATCTGTCTGTCTGTCTGTCTGTCTGTCTCTATCTATCTATCTATCTATCTATCTATCTGTCTGTCTGTCTGTCTGTCTGTCTGTCTGTCTCTATCTATCTATCTATCTATCTATCTATCTATCTATCTATCTATCTATCTATCTATCTATCTGTCTGTCTGTCTGTCTAGTCTGTCTCTATCTATCTATCTATCTATCTATCTATCTATCTATCTATCTATCTATCTATCTGTCTGTCTGTCTGTCTGTCTGTCTGTCTCTATCTATCTATCTATCTATCTATCTATCTATCTATCTATCTATCTGTCTGTCTGTCTGTCTGTCTCTATCTATCTATCTATCTATCTATCTATCTATCTATCTATCTATCTATCTATCTATCTGTCTGTCTGTCTGTCTGTCTCTATCTATCTATCTATCTATCTATCTATCTGTCTGTCTGTCTGTCTGTCTCTATCTATCTATCTATCTATCTATCTATCTATCTGTCTGTCTGTCTGTCTGTATCTATCTATCTATCTATCTATCTATCTATCTATCTGTCTGTCTGTCTGTCTGTCTGTCTCTATCTATCTATCTATCTATCTATCTATCTATCTGTCTGTCTGTCTGTCTGTCTGTCTATCTATCTATCTATCTATCTATCTATCTATCTGTCTGTTCACATGAATATGCCTTCAAAACATTCTCCGATCCCTGTCAGATGTACAGTATTTCTGTTCACATGTGCGTCAGTCCCTCAGGACACTTACTAGTGTGCATTAAATGTGCACTTGGTGTCCCGCTGGTTTTAAAATCAACATCTCACCCTGCGAACGGCCTGTAAAAGTTCCTAATGCAACACATGTGAAGATGCTCATTAGACAGAGATGTAATTAAGATCTTGCATCCAGGTGTTCACGGCCATAAATATGATCATTCTGGCATCATGTGATCTGTCTGTCCTATAGAAGAAGCACTCACTAATGGTTATTGAGTGGATGCTGTCGGTGGATTTGATCTGATGTTTAGGGTTCATTGTGTCCGTCGTCTGAAGTCTCTGGTTGACTGACTGTGACACAATGGCCTTTCGTCCAGTGCCGCTCTGTGTCCATCAACTCACATGTTGGGATTCATATTGTGGGACGCTGGGACACTCACAAGCTTCCGACCCTCTCACTTGACCTTTGACCCCCTGAGTGACCTGTGGGTGACCCCCAGGTCGGACCCTGGGAAACTGTTTGTGGGTGCATTAGTGTTCAAGTTAAAAACTGAAACTTATTCTGCAATTCTGCCTGAAATATTAAAGAAAGTTACATGGAGGAGCAATTCATTCAGAGGTCAACGTTTCCTAGATTTGAATGTTTCTTCTTCATAATTCTAAGAAGAGAAAAAGAAAGTAATGTTAGAGTGTTTATGCCCACAAGGAATTTGAAAAATTGCTTTCAATAGCCAAAAAGATCGTCTTACACATGCACTTTGCTGTCCAAACACATTATATATCAGTAACATGTTGAAGATGAGATTTATTGCGTAAATTTGTTAAGGCAGCTTTGTTTAACAGTGTGCCAGAGGAACACAGTCCTGCCAAGTGTTTAGTGCATGTCAGTGTGTGTGTGTGTGTGTGTGTGTGTGTGTGTGTGTGTGTGTGTGTGTGCAATGCAAAAATGATTTTCATAAGGCCCATTCACACCAAGAACGAAACTATAACGATGACGATATAATCATCCACAAAGGTGTACAATGTCATTCTGTTTGGCCCTGCAGTTTTGTCATCTGTCACTTTAAATGCTCGAGCTCTTTAAAGCAGGGTGGATTCTGATTGGCTCTCAATGTTTTTATTATTCATCAGTTGGGAAAGTTTGTTCTAAAGTGATTCCATTGATATTGTTTCTCTGTATCGTTATAGTTCATTGTAGTTATAGCAGTGGACTCTGCTATTCTTTTACCTTTAGAATGTTTTTTAGAATTTTTTAGATTTTTTTGAATTTTTATTGTTATAGTTGTCATACTTGGTGTAAATGAGCCTGCACTCTGTATTTTTCTTTTGTGTTCCAGTACAAATATCTAAACATTCTTAAATCAGTTTATCCAACATCCGTCTATCATCCACCCGGAACACCGCTGAAACAGCTTTACCACTTTATACAAATATATTTTTTCTGCTATTTGATCTTAAGACGTTTTGTGGATGTTTTGTTTTCTGTCACGGCCCTTTCTCATCTCCTGAAACATCTTCAAGAGCTCCTCCTGCTGAAACGCTCCAGCGATCTGCTCAAAGTCACGGCTGGCTGGATGTTTAAAGCTGTCTGTGCTCGTTTACATATCGAAGGCTTTGACCCCGAGCTCAATGGCCACAGTAAATATGCGTTGTTAACATTACCGACACACCTTCCTGCTTTTGTGTGTTCGGTATTTAAGCTTGTGTTAATGATTGACTCCGTTAAATGCTTCGGACACTGATTGTGCAACGATGCAAGGCAGCTTCAACATCATACATCATATTATTGACAAAATAAAGTAAAAAGATACCAAAGTAAATTTTGCGTTTTTAATTTAAATTCAGCAATTGTGTCAATGCTTTACCTATCATTAAATTATTAAGTATATTAAATGATTTATATATATACACAAGACTCCACCCATTTCAATGTAACACCCTTAAAGTCCAACATAATTCAATTAGAAGTATCTCTAGTCTTTACTGCACTGAGATCACATGCAGACCAGCAGAAGCAGCGTCCATATGCGTCTGACATACATCAGTGAGCCTTTACTACTGTACAGCGTAACCGAAGGCTGGGAGCGTTTCCTGTGATTTACCGGCCGCAGAACTGACTCCATACCCGTCCTCTGACCCCTCCGTCACCCGCAGGACTCCAGCGGCTCCTGAATGCGGGTCACAGGGTTTGAAGCTGCAGTCGTAAGAGTGATGTAGATCTTAAGAGGGAAATAAACTGTATCATGACGTTCACACAAACATTGAAACTGCAAGATTGACTCAAACGACATGCCTGATGAAGATGCTTCTAAACAAATATCTAAACATCAAGATACATTTACTTGAGAAGACTTTATATCTTCAGTCATTTTGCTTCTGAAGTAAGAGTATCTTGATTTAAGAATGTTTAGATATTTGTGCTGGAAAACAAGACAAAAATGCTGAGGAAGAACATCATTTTTTGCATAAGTATATAAGTCTTGAAGCGGGCGCCAGGCTTGACACCATATTCATTCTTTTTTTACTGTTCAGGAACGCAAGAGATCCGAGAGAGAGGACTTCTTGAGATTAAGTGTTTAGGATGGATGGGCTTTGGATGCACTTAATTTAAAGTGAAAAATGCTGAGCCTCAGGGTCAAGTGAAAGATTTAGCCAGTTAGTCAGATACTGAACGGCCTCTCTGAGCTGAGCCAGCAAGGAAATCAATCACTTTCCGAGGCCTATAATGTAATTACGTTACTCCGCACAAGCTAATGGAATGAGATTCTGACATGACCGAGGGTTTCTCTGGCGTTCTATTCATCAGTTTCAAGCAATGACAAAAAAGGCATAATTTATGACCCTTTCAAACTGTTCATAGCCCAACCTCCATACAGGTGTTCTCATGGTCAGAGATCACCTGAAACCGGCGATTCTCTTCAGATTAAGTCCCTCTTCGTCTTCCATCCCAATTCCGATTCTCTGTAGCATAAGCCGTAAATTCCACGGCCCTAGGAATGCCTGTCAATTCTCTTCCTATCCTTTCAGAGGTGAGTTCCCAGGCTTAGCCCTGAAGACAGATTTGCGACGCTGTCAAAACAACTATCCTGAGATCTAAACTTCCCACCGCTGTGGTCTTACTCAACGTGTGGGTTTAAGAAGGGTGAGAAAGATTCCTGAAAGTGGATTTGTTGACAGTACGGCTCTCCTGGCCCTCTATCCTGATGGCCCTTCGCATCTGTGAAAGAAACACACAAAACTTAAAGAGCGAGGAGAAGTATCAGTCAATCAATCTTGCTGTTTGTAGATCTGATGGTCATATTTACTCTCGGAGAGTGTGTTGAATAACCTAGAGGTGGCTAAATAAAGATTGTTTGCCATTGTACTTTCAGGCAATGACTTGTTGAAAGAGCCATCAGTGTAAAAACATAATCATGCGTCAGTTCTGTCAGGCACTTGCTGAAGCTAATTTTAAACTTTACATGAACTTCTCTTGAGTCAGTTTACAAGCTCTGGACACTCTGAAGAGGTCGAGGGCACTTGTACAAAGCTAGTGAAACACAATTTAACTTCATTGGTCAGTATAGCTGACCTGTGTCGGAAAACATCGGATTAGAGTAACTTTCCAGGGAACTCTTGGCAATCCAAGAGTGCAACATTTTGCTTCTTTCAAAGGCAAACAAGTAAAACATGCAGAAAGTGTCTTTGATATTGATGGGGTTGAGTACGTTTTCACGTCACCATCTTTTCTTCATGCAATCATGTGTCATTTTTTCCATGTGTGCAGGCAATTTCCACAAACTTGACCTTGACAAAACAGCCCGCTTAAATTGGCAATATTTTCCATTTTGGCAACATTGTTCTCTTTAACTTATCTGAAAAACTAAGGGTAGTAAGATGTTATATATCATGCAATGCTAGAAATGTGTAATGCGATAGATATATAACAGATAGCCGGCAGGATTTGCATGTAAATGCAATGTTAGAATGCTTTATGTATGTGTGTGTGGATTCAATCAGAAGTGGTAGCATGTGAAGGCAGGGCCGCTGGGGCCCCAGATATACTGCAGGCGTCGCGACCCCGCAGGCTTCAGACTCTGACGTCACACTGAATGCGTCTGCGCTCTCAGGTTTCAGTCTGACCAGCAGCTGCCCTATTCTCATGCAGTGGCCTTCAAACTCCTCATGCGGGAGAGGTAGATGTCGCCCACTGCTGATCTAGAGTCAGTACCTCTGGCTCACATAGTGACCCTGGTTAGGACAGATGAAGTTAAACTGGCTTGAGATCAGTTTTGAGAAGATACTATCAAACTAATGCATTTCAGATGCATCTGGAGAGTCGGGTAAGGGTGTTTCTGAACCCTTACATACAAGTACTATTGCAGTAGGTGTGGCCATATTCATTCACCATATCACAGTGGTACTTCAAGAATACCATAGTAGTATAATGCATGTCTAAATAACCACAGTATATGTTGAGAAAAAAACTTGTGACTTTTTGTTAAGTGAAATTACTAGTACCTCAAAACCAATACGGAAAGAGGAGTTTTCAAAAAAAAAAAAGTAATTTAGGGTGACTAAAATGTCAATTCTTTCCAGGTTTCCTTGGCCATGTTTGGCCAATGACTTCATTGGATGTTACTCTGATAGTGCTCTGTTTTGCTTACTTACAGCTGAAAACTGTAAACTTTAGCCCCTGTGATTCATGGGATGCAATGACAGTTTTGTAGGGGTCGGCAGGGTTTCATGTCAACAGCAATGCACAAGATAATCTGAAAACCAATGACATCTTTACAAATAGCCAACATCTTTAAAGAGCCTCCTGACTTTAAGAAAATGGTGAAAAAAGAAATATTCGCAGCAGCATTTTAGAGTAGAGTAGGTTTATTTGTTGTCTAAATATTATGAATATTGTTGGCTCTTTACTTTTGTTCCACTTTTAGGTAAAAGCATCTTGCTAAATGCATAAAAGCTAACTTTCTCACAGTAGGTCAAAGTGGTTTTCAGCCATCTGTGACCACATAGAAATGAGCATGACTAGCACTTGATCCCTAACCTGTAACTGCACCAAACCACTGGAGTAGCAGCAGAAAAGCATGCAGAAGCACTCACTAAGGGCACTAACATTATATCTAATAATGTAGAGCTGTTTCCTTCATAATGGCACTTCTCCTGCTGACTGGAGTGTTTCACGCAGTGCAGATTGGAAAGAGAAGGAATGTTGCTTCATTCCCTGGAGGCAACAGCCGAGACAACTGCTGCTCTATTTGTGAACTGCAACCAAAATAACAGGTTAGTGTATTGGGTGGGATTGGACCCAAGTGGCCAATCAGTGGCTAGAACAGGGGTCAGCATCCATTAGAAGGGTCTAAGTATCGCTAATGCAAGCGCAGAACCTCAGGGCTGGCTAAACATGGGCTGTCTCGGACTATCTGATCTGACCCTGATGGTGTTAGAGAGAACTTATTTAGAGAAGAGGATTGTCTCTCAGATAGCTAAAAGAGGGCAGAATGGTGATAAAAGCATCCCAATCTGCATCTCTTGAGATTCATTGTTTTAATTAGCCATGTCTGAAAAGCTGCTATTTTTATGATTTACCTTTCGACATCAATGATTACATGCATGACGGAGCGCAGATGAGATGTTCAGCTGTAATCCCTCCATACCTGGTGCTTTACTCACCAAAAAAACACATCACTGAGGGTCCAATTTCAAACTAAGCCCTTTCCTATGAAAATGACTGTTCATTAAATGCACTAAACAGGTTCTTTTGGCAGATTTTGAATGCATTTTCCTGTCATGATGGACAGCATCTTACTAAAGCTGCGGTTACATGTACCATTGCTTGGTAAAAGTTCCCCAAGCAGATTTTGCTCATTTTCAAGTTTGTTGATTGAAATCTCCATGCTGACCAAAAGAAAGCTGCTCAGTTTGAAAGTGAGTGCAGTGTGAGCTTCATACATCACCACACTATTGACAAGAGACAAATGGAGCTCTTTTCACCAGCAAAATTTCGCTGAAATACTGCTAATGTGACAGCACCTTAACTGAACTGATTTGAAACACTAGACTTCATCAACACTTCACTGATGAATTGCATTGAATTACATTACATGTTGACTTAGAATTTGGCCAAAAAACATCTTAGAAAATCTTGGAAAGCAAAAAGCTGCTTAAGTTTCAGAAATACCTTCTCTATGCTTTGGTGGTATGTGTACAAATACAGACAATCCCAATTTAGATGCAGAATCTGTGTTAAAGGGAAAAAAACCCAGGAGATTTTCTCTGAAGGAAACCTTTTAAACCCATCTGAACCACAAACATAAATCCCCAGGTTGTCAGGAAGACCAAATCTCGGCTGTTTAGGGGAATTAAGCATATTTATCCTCTTGTGGTCTTTCTTTGGATATCAAAGGCTGCAAAACGGGTGATGAACTCAGTATTTACATTTTATATGTTGATGTGTACATATCAATAATGGATGTACATGACTGCATGTTTAGAGAGCGCGGAGCCAAACTCTTTCATTGCAGTAATTTCTGGTGCACCTCACCTGAACTGCTTTGTGGGACTGAAAATTATGGTTAGGGCTCCGGTATCTGCTTACATAGGCCATTTAGACTACTTCACCAAATCAAAGAAAAGTCTGTATCCATTTGTCTGGACTTGGAGACCCTGTATGCTGAAAGACATCCAGAAACATGAGCCAAACCACGTAAACTACACAAGTCAAAGCTTAAGACTGTGTCGTGCTAAGAATTCTTCATTGTATTTGGCCATGTACATTATTCGTGACCACCTATGGTGCCTTGTCATCTCGAATATATTTGTCTGCAAACTTTTCATTTATTGGTGTTTGCTAAGCTAACCTCTAGGACTTAAGGTGCGGTCACATTTGCCATTGCTCAGCGAAATTTCACAGGCAAAATCCAGTCATACCAATGGGAATCTGCACAAATGAGAGATCAGTTTTTTCTCATGTTCAAGTTGATAAGCAATACTGAGCAACAGAAAGCTGCTTGGTTTGTAAATGACTCCTGTCTGAGCTGTGCTACTGTAACAGATGTAGGCCGGTAAGAGCTGTGAGAGTAAACCTCACTCCCCTGATCTCAAGAGACGCTCTAGCAAGTGACTAGAGACTATGGTTTTTAACCTCCTTGTTAGAGCACCCGCCTCCCATGCCAACGGACCTGGGTTCGTGTCCCGCTTAGAGTGGGCGGATCGAACAAGAGAGCTCCCATTGGTGCCGTGACCCGGATGGGAGTGAGGTTTAGGGGGTGAGTGTAACAGATATAGGCTGGTAAGAGCCATGTGTGTAAACCTCACTCCCCTGATCTCCAGAGACTGCGGTTTTTAGCCTGTTTGTTAGAGCGGCCGACTCTCATGCCTGCGGACCCGGGTTCGAGTCCCATTTAGAGCAGGCAGTTCGAACAGAAACACTACATACATCTCTATGCTACTGAGACTAGACCTTTTTGCATGCAAGATTTTGCTATTGTGGCCACAAGTTTTAAAGTTTAGTGTGTGCATCGTCCTACAGAGTTTGTGACATGAATGATTTCTCAAATCATGCATCTTGTTGAGGAAACTTGTGCTGTTACAGGTGAAAACAAATCCCACAGATGCACACTGAAGATGAAGCCTGAGCCAAATCTAAAGACTTGAGGTTGGACCAGCAAACAACATTAATGCACATGACAACCCTCCTTACTGGTCAAAGACAGTTTGCTGATCCAGCAAAAGCTCCCCTCGGGAAATTAAGCACTTTGGTGGAGACATCTATTATGCCTCTAAATCAGAATCAAACCACATATTTAAGCAGTGAATGCGCCAAAAGCCCAGCCCAGCTAATATCTTTAATGAGTCTCTCTCTTATTGTTGGAGAACAAACCCAACCCAACCTTGGCTGCCAGTTAAAAGCAGGATTACTCAACAAATCCTTGGAGAAGTGTTGGGCCGCCCTCCCCTGTCTCCTTCAGCTTGAGTATTTTACAGGTGTCTGCCTGCATTTGCATTGAGTATCTGCTGATGCAGACCTTAAACGTGAAGCACATAATGTAACATTTACAAAGAAAACCACAATACGTGCTGGGGAAACCGATTTGGGATTTCACTGGCGTTGCGCTTCTCAATGTCTGATGAACTTTGCTGCATACACTACTCAAAAGTAAGATGATATCTATCGTTTTAAAAGCATTATAAAAAGTAGCATTGCTGATGCTGATTTGGAGTTCTTCTAGCCTTTATGTTGATAAGTCTAAAGTGCATTTTAAACACATATTCTGCTTATGCCACCAGTGTGAATACTGTTAATATGAACCGCAATATGAATATGCGTCATCGTATTGGATGTGTAATATGTGTAAGACAGGTCTATCGCTATTGGACAGCTTCCAGGAGCCCAAAGGCACAGAAAACCGATTTTCCACATGCTTTAAAAATATCCTTTCTGTCCAATGTCCTTCAATCCAGTTCCTGAACTGCTCTTAGGGATGGAAACTGCAACCTGTTGTGTTTTTTACGATCTCTGCGGGCAGTACTATACATTACCAACCAGGTCTGCTCTGAGTATTTGATTATAGCATCTGCGCTCATGTGTGTTAGTGCTCAAGTTCATAGATCTATGAGTGTACCACATATGTGTGTGATTTAGGACCTGATGAAAGCAAGCCAAGCGCAAACTTGATATTATCATCAGCGTCGTGACCAGCTTGACTCACTCAATCGAGCCGTGGTTTCAAAAGGCTCTGTATCAGCCTAAATATCTGTGTTAAATTCGGTTTCGGCATACTTGTAACAAAATAAAAGCATGTTTTCCATGACCTGCTTGAGTGCAAGCATTAATGCACAAACATGACTATCCTTACACTGCAAAAACATAAAGTATAAATGGTTTAGAACTAGTTTAAACACTTTAACCATGAAATGAGGTGTATTTGCATTCAATGTTTGTGTTGAGCAAATTAAACAATTGAGTTTAAGTGCTGAACACATGTTGTCTAATGCTAAATGAGCTGTGCCAAGACAATTATGAGTGTTACGAACATTAGCGGTCTTCTGAGGCTCTACAATCTGGATGCTTTCCACATTTTTTTTAAGGAGGAGCAAAATTCACCGTCCAGCATTGCAACTCTGAGGGCTAAAAGCCTCTTCAGGTCACGTGGGAATGAGGCACAGGTGGTTTTCATTTTCACCCTCATCTGGAGAATACGTGCTCCTGCATCCAGACTTCCCTCTCTCACTCCTCATCCTTCTTTCCTTTCTTCAATCTAGCCGGTGGTCGCCTGGCGGAGCAGGACACCTTCTTATTGATTTATCTTACATCCTCACCTGTGTTGCTGGGTTGTAAAAGCTGCATATAATCTGGGATGAATGAGAATGAGGTCACTGACAAATTATTTGCTCTGAATGACAAACAGGACCTCATAGTAACTTCAACCAAAACCATAAAAAGTGCTCAAATTCCTTAGTTCCACAATCACATGTACACATTACTTCAATCTCCAGTTCTCCAGACCTCCTGTAAAGAAATAGAGAATTGATTATTGTTATAATCAAAAATAATACAATACAATCAGTCAAGCTGTGAACTATTTATAACTGAGACAATACAAATATGTTAATGAAGAGAAATAATTAGAATCAGATCTTTTACCTTCAACCAGGGGCCAGAAAACCGCACACAGCTTCACCCCGAGAAACTGTAACGGTCACGGTGGCCGTACAGCCTCTCGGCCCACCTGAGCAGGACATCACATCTGGTTTGAATTACTGCTGTGGATCACAGGTCCCAATGTGGCTCACATTAGGAAAAGCCATGGCGCTGCCCGGTCGGAAATTGATTCCTATTCTACGCAGGATGATCTAATTACCCGACAATTCTTCAGTTACGAAGGCTTGACCAATGACATCCCACAAACTCCCCGCAACCACAGCCTCCTCCCTGTGTTTGTTCAAGACGCCCCTCCACTCGCCATCACACACCCACCCACACCCACCCACCCACACCACACACACACACACACACACACACACACACACACACACACACACACACACACACACTCTCTCTCACTCATCTGTGCAAATTAACATTTCTGTAGTATATTTGACGTGACCACAGGGACATTGATTGAGTTTTTGAGTGTGCTGGTATGAAAGTCATGGTAATTCTGGTTTTGCTTGGTTTACTGGGTCAAAGATTGATTTTAAACATGATTATACCATTTGATACACATTTTTCTTTCTCCACTTCAGCTGTACCTTTGCCTGCTAGACCTCTATTGTAAGCTTATAGAAACAGATGTATGGATGAATGGATGGATGGATGGATGGATGGACGGACAGGTGGGTAAATGGATAAAGAAATGGATAGATGGGTGGGTGGGTGGTTGGATGGATGAGTGGGTGGGGGATGGATGGATGGATGGATGGATGGATGGATTAATGGATTAATGGATGGATGGATGGATGGATGAGTGGGTGGGGGATGGATGGATGGATGGATGGGTGGATGGATTAATGAATGGATGGATGGATGGATGGATGGGTGGTTTGTTGGATGGATGAGTGGATGAATGGATGAGTGGGTGGGGGATGCATGGATGGATGGATGGATGGATGGGTGGGTGGGTTGTTGGATGGATGAGTGGGTGGGGGATGGATGGATGGATTAATGGATGGATGGATGGATGGGTGGTTTGTTGGATGGATGGATGAGTGGATGAATGGATGAGTGGGTGGGGGATGCATGGATGGATGGATGGATGGATGGACGGGTGGGTAGATGGATAAAGAAATGGATAGATGGGTGGGTGGGTTGTTGGATGGATGAGTGGGTAGGGGATGGATGGATTAATGGATGGATGGATGAGTGGGTGGGGGATGGATGAGTGGATGAGTGGGTGGGGGATGGATGGATAGGTGGGTGGGTGTTTGGATGGATGGATGGATTAATGGATGGATGGATGGATGGATGAGTGGGTGGGGGATGGATGAGTGGATGAGTGGGTGGGGGATGGATGGATGGATGGATGGATAGGTGGGTGGGTGGGTGTTTGGATGGATGGATGGATGGATGGATGAGTGGGTGGGGGATGGATGGATGGATGGATAGGTGGGTGGGTGTTTGGATGGATGGATGGATGGATGGATGAGTGGGTGGGGGATGGATGGATGGATGGATGGATGGATGGACGGACGGGTGGGTGGGTAGATGGATAAAGAAATGGATAGATGGGTGGGTGGGTGGGTGGTTGGATGGATGAGTGGGTGGGGGATGGATGGATGGATGGATGGATGGATGGATGGATGGTTGGGTGAATGGATTAATGGATGAGTGGATGGGTGGATAGATAGATAATGCAGAGGAATCTCTAAATGAAGTCAATGAGTCAAATGACCCAAACACTGTGTGATTTCAACGTCAAGAGCACTTCCAATCTTAATGAAATCTGATGCAATTTGCGTAATTTGCCTGTTCAACTGGAGTCTGTGACGTTGGGAATTCTGTGTGTGCCCTTCAGATTTCCGAAATGATCCCTAATGCCGTTTTATCAGGTGGGCTTAATGAAAGGATCAGTGCTGTATCCTGACCCTGGGGACAGTTGAAAGAGCCCCTTCTCCCAGATAGCAGGCTGTAATGGCTGAAGCTGATGTGGGATGGATGGATGGATGGATTAATGGATGGATGGATGAGTGGGTGGGGGATGGATGAGTGGATGAGTGGGTGGAGGATGGATGGATGGATGGATGGATAGGTGGGTGGGTGTTTGGATGGATGGATGGATGGATGAGTGGGTGGGGGATGGATGAGTGGATGAGTGGGTGGGGGATGGATGAGTGGATGGGTGGGTGGGTGTTTGGATGGATGGATGGATGGATGGATGAGTGGGTGGGGGATGGATGGATGGATGGATGGATGGATGGACGGGTGGGTAGATGGATAAAGAAATGGATAGATGGGTGGGTGGGTGGGTGGTTGGATGGATGAGTGGGTGGGGGATAGATGGATGGATGGATGGATGGATGGATGGTTGGGTGAATGGATTAATGGATGAGTGGATGGGTGGATAGATAGATAATGCAGAGGAATCTCTAAATGAAGTCAATGAGTCAAATGACCCAAACACTGTGTGATTTCAACGTCAAGAGCACTGCCAATCTTAATGAAATCTGATGCAATTTGCGTAATTTGCCTGTTCAACTGGAGTGTGTGACGTTGGGAATTCTGTGTGTGCCCTTCAGATTTCCGAAATGATCCCTAATGCCATTTTATCAGGTGGGCTTAATGAAAGGATCAGTGCTGTATCCTGACCCTGGGGACAGTTGAAAGAGCCCCTTCTCCCAGATAGCAGGCTGTAATGGCTGAAGCTGATGTTATCTGAAGGAACCCACAGGAAGGAACAAAGACGGACACACACTCACTCGCTGTTCTCATTCTAGGTTTGATAGCCCTCCTTTCCATATGTGGTGTCCCTGCCAACAGCTGCATAAAATGGGTAAACCTCTTACTTGTAAAAAGTAATACACGGCATAAAAACTGCCTTTGTGTGGCAACTCTGGGAACACTCTTAAGGCCATGACAAACTTCAAGCAAAATTGAAGAACGAACCGGCATGATGTAATTTCGAACAAAATCAGGCCAAAATAAAGTTCATTTGGGGAGTTCAAAACAGTTTGCCAAAACTAACTATCTGGCTGGTAAACACCTTCGAACTATCATTGGTCCATGGTGATTGTGTAATAAGTCAGTGTGGCTCTGAGGCTCCGCCTTCTTTGCTGTGGACATCTCTCCGGTTAATTTCTTCTGTTCAGTAAAGTAATGTAAAGCTGCACGCTTTAAAGCTGTCTATTGTCTAATAGCGAATACATTTTTTTTGCGCAAGTAGATTACTTACAAAGTCAATGCAAAAACGCAAATAGACACAATTTGCCTCAATTGCATCTTCCGCGCAAGTTGAAAAATTTCATCTCGAGCGGGAAGTTCGCATGACATGTTGACGTGCAAGCCAATCAGCGAAGTGCTTACTGACACATCCGGTTGTATCAGAAAATGGAGGAGAGCATTATTGTAGCCATTTGCAGACACCCCGAAATTTATGACACAACTTCATACAGAGATTGGACAAAAAAGGATAGTATCTTTGAAAAAAGTAAGCAAGGAAGTTGGACTACCTGGTAAGTTGCCTGATTAAAATATGCATCTGTTACTTGATTCTAGCTATGAGTTTTACATTACTATGAACTGGTTAGCATAGGCATTAGCCAAAGTTGGAAAGAAATGTTGTTGTTGTTGATGATGTGCGTGAAGACACTCCTCATTGTGGGATGTCTTTATTCGCATGTGTGAAGCGAAAACAAGTAGAGTTAGTGTGAATATTTGCTTCACTTTTGTTGTGCACACACCATAATGATATATCACTGCTCAGGTATTTCAAACTAAGCAAAGAATGAAAATAACTTTGTCTTTAGGTTCCAAACACTGTACGCCAATGCCTCAAGCTGTGAAAGTGCTTGTAATGCACGGGCCAAATTTTTCGCTTTATCCGTGAGGTGCCTCAACAAACAGCAGATAAGCGTCTCTTGAGTGCACCTTTCCTCCCGGGAGAACTCCCTGACCCAGTCGCGGTGGGTCCTCGCATGCGCTCCGAATGCTGATAAGTTTCCCATTCATCTCGTCTTCCCCCCTCACCGCCCCACACCTCTCTTTCACTTCATATTTTCCATTGACTTTCTCCTCCTTTCAGAGCGTTTTTAATCCCGGCCTCAGTGTCCAGCTAGGCCCTCCACAGAGCTGTCTTTATTCGGAGCTTATTGCGCGTCCGCTGGCTGGTTTATCTCCGGCCCGCAGAGAGTCTTTTCAGGCCTGCTCTTAATGACCTGGGGAAGCTCACATGCTCGGCTTCCCAGGACTGCAATAACCCGATGAGGTCAGGGAGGAAAAAGACAGGGAGAAGGGAATTAAAAAGATAGGGTTTGACAATCTTGCTTTGGGAGGAGTGTGTGCGCTTAAAGGAATAGTTCACCCAAGAAGTTGCTCATAGTGACCATGACTGTCAGACAGTTCAGGAAAAGAGCTGCATGCAGATTTACATTCATGCATTTAGTAGATGCTTTTATCCAAAGTGACTTACACTTCAATCAAGATATACACTTTATTAGTTCATGCATTCCCTGGAAATCAAAACTTGGGAATCAATGCTCTACTGCTTGACCTACAGAAATGCTAAAAAATTAAAGCATATGGGTTTTGAACATGTAAGGGTGAGTAAATAAGGACAGAAATGCATGGAAACCATCTACATTCTCACCTTCAGACTTCTGAACCGCTGTAAGTCCGGGAAGGTGAAGGAGGTGCAGATGGGCTCCGGCAGCATTCCAAGGGACGGCGGGGGTCGGAGGCGTCAGGTTTGGGACAGCCGACAGTCAGCTGAACGGTTGCATAACGCACTATTGCAGTGACGTGGTAATTCTGTGCTTGCTACTGCAGGGTTCTGGAGGTTAGCCGGGGCATTTTATTCCTTGAAGCTCCACGTGGGAACAGCGAGCTGCTTCTATATTTGTCCCATGTCGGTTACCCCATGCGATGCAACACACCAACAATGAGTCCTTTCATGCATGATACGTGATCTGCTATAGAGAGAGTATTGAAAATCCTAATTATATAAATAACAGACTTCTGATGCATTAACGCCCAATGACAAGTGTTTGTGTGATTGTGTTTCTGACCTACTGTAGCAAGACTGAAAACTAATAAATGTCCTTTAAAGGCACAATATGTAAGATTTTTGTAATAAAATATCCAAAAACCACTTGCACAGTTTGATATATTTCATGCCAAAACTTCCCAAGGATTTGTAAATTCCAATTTTAAATAATAGCTTGTCCCTTGTCATTGTCACCTATCAATTACGTAATATCCACACCATCTCGTTTCCACTTGTAGAAACTATGGCAACTCACGTGGACAAAATGCTAAAGTGTTGGTTATACAGCTGCTGTGTCCTTCAGTCATAATGGATCATGATTATTCATAGGCAAGTACAGAAAATACCAAAATAAAAAAAATACAATAAACGTAATTGTAGATCAACTGAGGCAAGCAGGCTTTGGGACAAATAGAGAAATAAAACAAGGATCAATATTGGTGTGATATTTTCAAGATAAAGAGAGCTTTGTGACAAACTTGGACTTGTTTTAATAGACAGGTAATATATATATAATTTATTGTACAAGTAATAGTCATGTACAGATGATTTGAATAGGTATGAATGTCAATAATAGCACATATGAACAATGTGAGATACAGATATGATGTGAACGCTTTTTATCAAGTCTGTGGCCATGAAATAAATTACAGTATGTGTTGCACAAAAATATTTAGCCATTACTTGCAAATACTGCGGGTTCATTTAAATTTTCTTTTAGTACGATTGTTTTAAACATGTAAAACTGCGCAGCATTAACCCACCAAATCATTTGACAAATATATATCAGTAACAAGCTATCACATATCAGTAACAAGCTAATATAGCATTAAATTTCACGTTCCTTGCAGCGATTTCATTACGATGACATAAAATAGTGTGATAAAACATACAGATAATACAGAAACTAATTTATTACCTCATCCGTGAACATGGTTTGTGAATTTCATACTTCTCTGCATGGTGAAAACGACATCTCCCATCGTTCCACTCTCCTTCACAGCGTCATCAAGCTTTGCCTTGAAAATGCGACCTCTGGTGGCAAAAACTTGCATAGTGTGCCTTTAAGTTTGCTAAATCTTTTTTACTGCAAGCAAAGAATTCAATGCAACAACACTAGAATGCCTCAACTATAATTAGTAATGTTGTCCTAATTTCAAGAAACCACAAAATCAAAATGATGCTTTCAACACTGCAACAAAGCTTCATCGGCCGCATAGACTTTGTTCATGCAGATTGAGGACAGAACGCATGTTGTCACCCAGCAGGACAGGGAGTGCTTTTGTGTCTCTACAGTCCCAAAATACTGAGACAAAAGCCTGTCTTATCTGAAAGATCTCACAACTTATACAGAACTTCCCCATTAGCCCTTAAAGTCTTTGTTTGTCTCAGCTCAAATAGCAGTTTAATGACCTTTTGTCCTTCTCTCTGCAAAGAAAGGGAGAAATGCAAAGAAAGAACTGTATCTTTGCAAGGTGAGGAGTTCATTCAAATCACAAACCTTAACTATTAGGACTCTAGCAAACACCACTAATTAAAGGCTTGGAATAAAATATGATGCATCGCAGCACAAAATATGAGGTGTCTCCCTGCGGAGACGTCATTCACAGTTTAAGCCACAGCACTAATTAGCCACTGATAATTGGTGTGAGTCTATTGACGGAGAGATTTGGGCTTGTGTTCAGTGTTTCTCTCCCTTCAGCGACTCATTTCAGCTGCTTATCTGCATCAGTGCTTTCATTTACTACCAAACTCAAGAAACAAGGAGCCTCTGATTCGCAGTGAGCTTGTGGATTATTGCTGTGACTTTTCTAGCAGTGAGAAAAAAGAAGATTCATTCAGCTTCATCTCAAAGACGAAACTGTGTTGACGCCTTTCCTGTTGAAACAGGGAGGACATATCAAAGGGCTTTGATATACGCAAGTACATGAATGCAAATTCTTCTAACTTTACATCTAAACAGACGTTTAAGTTTTCACAGCACAAACATAGACTATATGGATAGAAATCACAAGTTGTTCATTCACACATTATCATTTCAATTACTGAAAATTATTTTTAATAGGGTTAGTTTTGTTAGGGTTAGTGTTACTAGGGTTACAGTTACTAGCCTACATCAAGACAAACCACAGAAATATATATCTCACATATTTCAGCGATGTAAAAACACTTGATGAATGATTTCAAAATTACACCGCAGAGAAACAAAGTGCGTATGTGTGTACATGTCGAGACGCCACTTTGTGCAAATATCCAGATAGTGTCCGATTTCCGAATCTGTGGGATCTGTTTTCTATTTGTGTTGACAACATGAAACTTTATTCAAAGAACAAAGAACAATAAAATAGAGAGAGGCAGAGAGGGTGGGAGGCTGTTTTGATATCCACTGATTTTAATTACTGAATCTAAACGGGGGAATTCCATAAAGTGATGAATTACAAGATAAAGTGGAAAGTGGTTTAAGACCTCCATCAGGGATGCATGGACATTCCCGTCGTCTCCGGATGGGATGGCGTCACTTATTCCATTGGAAAAACAATGAAACCGAGCCAAAGTTAGTAATCCAGTCGAGGAACAAAGACAGACAGCAGAGATCATCTGGAGCAGTAGCTTTATGACAGAACATCACAGAAACACCGCAGATGCATTTACTGAGTGTGTGTGTGTGTGTGTGTGTGTGGATCTGTTCCTAAACCTAGTGAAATGTCTGCGGTCTACACAGGGAACTACCTGCTAAGGAAGCACCGTGAGCCTCAGAAGTGAGTGATCAGAAGTACTGTATGACAACATCATGCAAAGCACACAAGTGACTCAAATTGCTTTCTGTTAGATGTTAGCATGTTCTTAATCATGTGATCAAACACAAATATAGGGTAAAATAGTCCATTTAAAATGAGATTCAACTCTTTTTACTGATCATTTCCGTTAGTGAAAGAAATATATTAATAATCATCTCTTCTCTCAATTCGTTTGCCAACCTAATGGATTTCTAAAGTGCTTGTTGCAATGCATTCTGGGACTGTATTCTCTGTGAAGGATACATGTGATGCTGCCTTAGAATTTAGCCAAAAGAACTTGTGCTTGCAGCTTTTTTTTTGTGTCTCTAATAATGTGCTTTTTCAGGCATATAGTGTTTCTTGAATGAAGAAAATGCTGTACTTGTTCAGTCAACCAGTTCTTTATTTACCATTGCATTGCAAACAAGCAGAAACGGTCCAAACGCGTGTGGCACTTTTGAGTTATACGGTTTCACTGACAGTTTGAGGATCCAATGGAGTAACAAGGTTTAGTCACAAGCTCTTTTATATACTTTTCATTGGTTAAATATTTGCAAAACCCAGAGACAGATGTAAAGGGTGACCAACAGTAATGATTAATGAAAAAAAGACAAAATATGGAGATACAAGTTTTCTGGCCAACAGCAACGTAACAAATGCCCATTAAAACATTGTATCATTACTCAGTACTTAATTATACTAGTGTTAGTGTAATTACACTAGTGTTAATTTGTCTTATTACCCATGTGATGGTGCGCTTGATGATTCACGAGTTGCTCTCTTGCTGATGATTTTGGAGTTAAAAGCAATTAATCATTGTGCAAAAAACAGACAGCACAAGCTTTTGAGTCAGGTTGTTATGTTGTAATGCTAAATATAACAGTAGAAATGTGTGTATTATGAACCTCCCGGACATGATGTGAGATCTAATCAGAGAGGTTCCTGAATCTCAATCGATGTTTTGATTGGTTAAAGTGAATAGAGAATGTCTTTTATAGTCATATTGATATGTAATCACCAAAACTTTGGCCAAATTGTCCAACCAAACAACTGAAAATACTCAATTTTGAAAAGAAAAAATTGTGCTTTGATTGAATCCCCAAATCTTGCAGCACATATGATGCCTTAAAATGCTGTCTATATAGGCAGTTCACTAGATTTTGGAACAGAGCCCGTGTGTGTGTGTGTGTGTGTGTGTGTGTGTGTGTGTGTATGTCGCTCAAGGCCAAGCATGCAGTCACGTCTGGAGGTTAGAGTGTAATTTCTATTGATGTTCTAAAAGGTGTCATTACCACATGACCTGTGGAACCTCTCTTAACCTCATAGGTTGAGGTCAGAGGTCAACCGCTTCACTTTGTAATGCGAGTGTTGAGCTGGAAGAGCCACAGAACAGAGAGATCACTGATATAAAACTCATATCCAGACGCTGAGTCACACGCATTTACTTCTGAAAGACCAAAACGCATTTCATCTGTCACAAGCAAAAATAAAGTTCATTGACAGACTAATAATACTAAATACTCCTACAAAAACAGTTCTGTGATAATAACATGGCACCTACATTTATAATATCCAACCCTTTCCATCATGATTACCATCAAAAAGCAATAACACTACAAAAAAACAAAGTATAACCACAGTGGTGTGTTCGAATACCATGTCTAAAACAATTATACCTTGTTTTTGTAAGTGTAACTGGACACTATCTGAGATGATCAGCTGAACATCTAAGATCCAAAGTCCACGGCAATCAGCGAGTGTCATAAAAGCCCAAAAATAATCTGGGGTCAGCAGTGAAAGCCTCAGGTGTGTCTTCCTGTTTATCTGTCTCTCATCTCACGCTTGTGCTCGTGGATCAGGAACGGACAGGACCGAGCAAATAAACGCATGTGGGATAACATCTACACTCCCTCACTGAAACAATGAGCAGTGGGACCTTCAGCCCCAGGATGCAGATGGAGATCCATCTGAAGACTCCCGTTATCTCTGCTCGTCTTCCTCATGTCATCAGTGTCAGTCATCCGATCGATATATCCTCTTTTGAAGTCATTAGGGCCCTGTGAAATGATTCCATTTTTGTTTTAATTGTTCTGGATTCCATTTTAATGTTTAAATCAAATTTTAGCAATCAAAAAGAATGACTAATTAATGTTATTAATTAATGAAATTATGAAACTTATACAAATAACAATAAATATTTCTTAAAAGTAAAAAAAAAACACCTATTAAGTCTTTGTTTTTATTTTTTATTTTAAGTCTTAGTTGTATTTTTTCCCAAATTCTCCAAAATTTGTTGTATTTTTTCCAAAATTCTGTTTGTTTTTTTTTGCTTTAACCTTTCTGGATTCCATTTTATTCTGTTTAAAATTGTTCTGGATTCCATTTTAATGGTCAAATTAACTTTTTGTAATCTAAAAGCATGTCTAATTAATTGAAATCATTAAAAAAATCACATTTTAGAGTCTTATGAAATCTGTTTTATTTATTTTTTTTAATTCCGTTTTATTTTTCCCAAATTCCATTGTTTTCTGTCTTAATTTTTCTGGATTTTAATGATTAAATTTAAAATAATCAAAGAGCATGTCAAATCAAGTGAGAATTCATAAACCAGAACATGCAGATTTAATATTTAATTAGCAGTCTTTTTGGTTTTAATTCTTTCCCGCCAGCATATTCAAAAATGTTTTCAGACAGCATTTTTGATCATTTTCATGGCCCCTAGAATATTTTGTTGTATGAATATCTGAACATGCAAAAGAAAGAACAGAGCCTCTGCTTTTAAACATAAAAACTAAACAAATAAATATTCTAGCTTCGTTAACTAATTTTGATCAACACTTGAATGTGGGTAAGTTTCATAAAAAAGCAACATTTTGAACAAAAAGCTGAGAAAATCATGTTTTTGTCAAAGACTTCAACCAGGATCGGATTCAGAACAATGATCAAAACACAGATGAAGTAGATCGAGTCCATCAACACCTCAAACTTCACAGTCGTTTCCTCTTCATGGGTTCAACATTTCATTCAGTAATGTTTGGCAATTTTGATTTATATGCTGTTTAATGTTTGATGATCATGTTATTTATGTGCGTCAGCAATGCTTCAGTCGCTTGTTTCTGCTTCTTCTTCACCTGTGTTTTTATCTGGAGATTATGTAATCTTTCAGAAGATGTGTAATAGCACCCCCTACTGTACATTGGGGAGAAAAAAATTCAGTCAATGGCGGGGAAGTGTTGTGTCATAAATGACGGAGAATCTTGTCAATGGTGGGGAAAGAGTTAATATTCATCAACACTAGTCCATATTGTGATTTGATTAAGTGTACAGCCAGATTCCATCACATTCCGTGTTATAATGTAAATTCCATTTTTATATTTTTAGATTCCGTGTTTTTCGCATTGTGGAAATTTTAGGACACTAAAGCCAGCACTGAGCCGTCCTAATAAACAGAAGCTCGGACACACACTACACTGATCTAGAAGTTTATCTGTTCCATATTCATCCAGAAAAAGAGCTAATAATTTGATTTAAAACATCTTTAACTCACCCTCATGTCCAAATGATTCTGCCATCATTGCTGAGATTGGAGATCTTTGGCGGAAGGGAAGATTTTCAGTGAATAACAACTTGAAGTTTTGAGATCACTAAGCATACGTCCAAATTATTAGGCTGAATGCTTTAAAACTTCAAAACCAGCATCTCTGCAGCAGTGGGAAGATTGCTATGCTGGGTAATTGAAGAGTACATCTAAAGAAAATTGAGTTTTGGGCTCTGGAAGTGTCACGGTCGAGTGTGAGCATCAGGAAAGAGCAGATTACAGGGATGTGGATTATACTGAACTCTCAGGATGAAAAGCACATGCTGCGCCATCTTTGACAGCCGGAGTTGTAAATGTTCTACTTATAGCATCTCACAGGGGCTAATTTACTACAGCGATTAGCACTTTTTAACAAACTGAAGGGTGAGCATGAGCATGCAACTTTATTTAGCTGTTTTATAAGATACATTCTTGGAAAAAAGAGGAAAGTACAGTGTTTGTGAAATTCATACCCAAGAGTTTGTTCAAATAAAGGGTTTAACTAGCATGAGCATTCCTCTAGTTTGCTCATTTGTTCTGTTAAACTGTGGTGGAATAGTTAGTGCTAACAGTAGGTGGTGTATAAACCACTTACAGATCCGGTGTAGTGGAATAATCAGATTGTGACATTCACTCTGTCAGCGGTAATACAGCAGCCAGTATGTTTATAGCACCAAATGACTCTTTTACACGACGGGGCGTCTCCGCAGCTCACTGCCCACAGCCTTCCGCTCCATCACTGGGAATTTCGCTCTCACGCTTTTCCACTCCACCTCCTCTGGGAATTACAGAATCCTGGCATTCCATACAGGATCCAGGCCGGTATCAGAATGACTCAATCATCACGGCTTTCTCCGTAAACGCCAGAGTGGAATTCAGCTATTACAAACTAACATTAAAAACAAAACAAAAAAATCGTGAGTTGAAATAAAATAACGTTAACTGGAATAAAATCAAATATTATAAAAAAAAAACAATTCGGCAAGTAAGGCAACATTTCTCATTTTAATTTAGTTTAACTTGATGTACTAAAATAACTAAAACCATAAAAAATACCATAAAATTTAACTGAAATAAAACAAAATGTATATAAAAAACGTAAAAATGTAAAAAAAAAAAATAATAATAATAATTCAACTAGTTGCCAAGGCAACATTTATAATTTTAATTTTTTTTTACTAAAATAATAAAAATCTAAAATTAAACAAATTAAAACCATTTAAAAAAAGAATTTTCTTGAAATAAAATCAAATATACATAAAAAAAAAATCTATTTTAACTATGGAAACATTTCTAACTTAGTTTACCTTTATGTACTATAATATCTAAAACTAAGAACCATAAAAAAGGCATGTTTATTAAAAATAAAATGTAACTGGAATAAAAAAATATATATAAATTACTTAAACTTTTTTATTTCAAATAGATTCCAATGGCAACATTTCTCATTTTCATTTAGTTTAACTTGAAGTACTAAAATAACTAAAATTAAAACTAAAACCATAAAAGCATTTTCGCTACTTGAAATAAAACTTTTAACTTGAATAAAATATTTTAAAAACACTAAAACTTTTTTATTTTAACTATTTGCCATGGCCACAGTTCTAATTTTAATTTAGTTTAACCTAATGTACAGTATTTCGAAAATGAAGAAAAACTACAGTATATAGACAAAAAATAAACCAAAATTACTAAAAAATTTAATGAAAATGGACATATGACGGCTACACTCATAAGTGTGTGTATGTAACCACAGCTAGAGATAAAGCAACAATAGCAGCAAACTTGTCAATCCATCTTGATGGGTGATGTTACGAGGAACAGAAACAGCTGTACTCTGACCAATAAGAGAGCAGTTTTACTCACATGTGACTTACATAAACACATTTTGGTACTATTTGAAATGCTGCCTTGTTGTAAAAGCAAACTGAACCCAAGAAGAAACTGCAACATTGTGACAATTTAAGGCTCTGTTTGGGAACAAAAGCAAATGATCAACAGGTCTGAAAACGAATGACTGGAGTCTGGATTACAATGCTTCGCCGCTCTATTAGCGTGCAGGATTGAGCGCTAACGATGCCACACATGGTGGCTGTTGTTTGTGGATCAGGAGACGTGGCATTAGTGTCGTACCACACACCACGACTGAACCCCGTCCACCCTCTCTGAGGTGGGCAGAAACAGACCCGGGTCACGCATTTGTGCTGCTTCAAAAACCCACCTAAAGCTGCTCAGACACACTCACACTTACATAATTAAACAACAGAAAACACATGTTTGTAATGTTCACTTTTGGAGAATGGCGACATTTTTTTGATGGCCGATGCAGGTACTGATATTCTTAAGAGAGCAGGGTGGCCGAATATTAAACATATATATATATATATATATACAGTTGCAAGAAAAAGTATGTGAACCACTTGCTGAATCTGTGAAGATGTGAATAATTTTAACTAAATAAATGAGATAATACAAAATGCATGTTATTTTTTATTTAGTACTGTCCTGAGTAAGATATTTTACATAAAAGATGTTTGCATTTAGTTCACAAGACAAAACAATAGCTGAATTTATTAAAATAACCCCATTCATAAGTATGTGAAGCATTGATTCTCAATACTGTGTGTGGTCACCTGATGATCCACGACTGTTATTGTGTTTTGTGATGGTTGTTCATGAGTCTCTTGTTTGTCCTGAGCAGTTAAACTGAGCTCTGTTCTTCAGAAAAATCCTCCAGCTCCTGCAGATTCTTCAGTTTTCCAGCATCTTTTGCATATTTGAACCCTTTCCAGCAGTGACTGAATGATTTTGAGATCCGTCTTTTCACACTGAGAACAATTGAGGGACTCAAACTCAACTATTAAAAAAGGTTCAAACATTCACTGATGCTCCAGAAGGAAACACGATGCATTATGAGTCGGGGGTGAAAACTTTTGAACAGGATGAAGATGTCACAATTGTTCTTATTTTGTTTAAATATACATTTTGTTTCATTTAGTACTGCCCTTCGGAAGCAACAGAAGATACTTGAATGTTTCCCGGAAGACAAATTAAATACAATTTACCTTGATCTTTAAATTCAAAGAGTTTTCACCTCCCGACTCTTAATGCATCGTGTTTCCTTCTGGAGCATCAGTGAATGTTTGAACCTTTTTTAATAGTTGAGTTTGAGTTCCTCAATTGTTCTCAGTGTGAAAAGACGGATCTCAAAATCATTCAGTCACTGCTGGAAAGGGTTCAAATATGCAAAGATGCTGGAAAACAAGAATCTGCAGGAGCTGGAGTTTTTCTGAAACAGAGCTAGTTTAACTGCTCAAACAAGAGACTCATGAAAACCATCACAAAACACAATAACAGTCGTGGATCATCAGAACCACACACAGTATTGAGAATCAGTGGTTCAAACTTTTGAATGGGGTTATTTTAATAAATTCAGCTATTTTTTTTGTCATGTATTATGTGTAAACAGTAAAATATCTTACTCAGGACAGTCAAATAAAAAATAACATGATTTTGATTATCTCATTTATTTTGTTAAAATTATTCACATTTTCAGATTCTGCAAGTGGTTCACATACTTTTTCTTGAATGTATATACAGTATATATATATTACAATATTTAATTTAAAGGTCATGCATGACAATTGCGGCAATGAAATTTAGAATTTTACAAAATAAACTGTAAACAGTCAAAATAAAAGTCCCATTGCTGCTTCCCAATTATTGGCAAACAGAAAACTTATCGATTATTAAAAAATGGCATTTACCGATATATGCCTTAACATTTCCGAAAATGACATCAACCTTAAACTATAAACACTGAAAGAGAATCAAACACAATTACAGAATATATTTTGATGTTGAATATATTGTTATGCATGGATTTGGAATCATGAGATAATATATGCCTTTTGATGTAATATATTACACATTACATGTTACTATAATAATAACTGTATAAATTATGCATAATTATTACATGTAAACCAAACCATATTTCTAAACCTAACCCAATAGTAAGTTAATGTAATTAAATAATATTACTCAGTACTTAAATATATAATTATACTGTAACAAGGACATCTTAAAGTGTAACCGATATTTTTTATTTTATTTTATTTATTTGAATTATGCTAAACAGGTCACCGCTGTAATTTTGTAATAAAGTTCAGCACAAATTTTCATTAAAAGTTGAAGGTTTTCATTGATATTACTGACTACCAAACTATTGGCCGATTAATCAGGTTATCGGCTAGACTTTACAACTTAGTTATCATTATCAGCAAAATTCAATATCAACAGAAATAGAGGCCAAACTTCTGACAAAACTTCATTACATGACGTCATGGCTGGAAGCACATAATAACCCATAATAAAATAACCTAAAAATAAATAAATGACAAACAATTATGATCTGGATGATTTTGATGAAACATCCTACACTTAACTTTTGATGGTGTTCTGGCTTCTTTTGGTTGGAGTGAAAAATAAAACAAAAGATCAGGCCATGTATAACACCACAACTTACTCTAAATTAAAACTCAAAACTAGCAATATGACTCTACATTGACTATATTTGCATGCATCGTCATAATGCGATTAGACAATACCGCAATTAACTGTTACCTCATGTAAACACAATACTGTGATCAAATTGATGCGATTAGGCTCAGAATCGTAGTAACCATTATTGTAGTAAAATACGTGGCGTATGGCCGATTGTAAAGACCATAAACAGGCATGTAAAGCATATATTGCATAAACATAGCAGTGAAGAAGGCATCACATTGTTGGAGAGCTGACAAATTGAGTTCATGTTAACGAACATTGCATGACATGAATATAACAAAGTGTTTTGATTGGTTGAAAACATCAAAATCAAGACATTGACAAAATCAAATGCATCACCGAAAAAAATCCAATACGTCCATAGAAATATGTTTTGCATTTGACGTAAAACAGTATCCAGAAACACACTTACTGTATGTGAGTTCATCATTTGTGCTGTGCATGCGAATAATGACGAATAATCAGAAGATTAAAAGCTGCATGTAAACAGAAGTGAAGAGTTTTGTTCGTGTCATGTGAACATCTTACTGTGACTTAAGTTCTTACTCTGTTAATTGGAAATCAAATAATGGCATTATTGGTGCACATGTGAATGTAGTCACTCATGAAGATGAACTAAATATGAGTGCATGTCATACTGCTTTAATAAACCCAAATTTCCCAAATAACAGCATACATGAGTATGTCTGAACTGCTCAGATGTCTTGTTGAGCTGTTCAGGTCCACCTGTAAGATCCGCGGCGTCCATTGAAGACCACAGCAGTGACACTGAAGAGCTCAAACACAAAGCTCAAACACGCACAGGCCCGCACAGGAAACCAGCGCCGTGTTTCTCGCCGATTCACTGCTTTTGTCACACGTCCCTTTTGTATCACAAGCTTAAGACTCTTTGAAGACTTTCATAAATCCAGCAGATCTCTGTTTATTTAGCTGCTGCTTGTGTCCGTGTCTTTTCAAACTCAAGACTGTGTAAAGCCAAGCAGTTTGTGTTTGTACATCCGTGAGAAGGTCCAAAACCTGAACAACGGATGAAAAACTGAATTTACAGCGTTTCACACCGTTTCTCAATTCTACTCGAACATCCGAACAGGCAAATGTAAACACGGTCCACAAAAAAGCTGCTTTTCCTCTTCCATCACAAAGAAAGCATTAGCAAACACCCATTCATGTCTTCATTCACTTATTATATTTCCATAAAGCTTTTCCATTTGTCTTATGTGATCTCAATAGACTGCAGGTATGATTTACAACAGAACGGCTCGTTCAGTACACTACTATAAACCATAATGTTCGGTGAAATGGCAGCAGTGTTGGGGACAACAATTCAGATAAAATTACAAATTGTTCATATTCACCCAATACACTGAAAATAGGGGTTTTAAAAGTTTTTTAAGAAAAAATAAAACTATTATAGAGTTAAAATTTAGGGACAAGCACAAAATGAAATAAAGAATAACATTTCTACACTCTTCAGATGCTTACACCACTAAGTTAAACTGTTGAAATGCATGTTTCTTGTGTACAACCACAAGACACGGTAGAATACCCAGGAAACTGCAGAACAAAGTGGTAAAAAAATAAATAACAAAAACCCAAAGCAGCCACATAGAAAATGACCATTTTCTTTTCAAAAAATGAGTTAGTTTTAATGAGTTTAGTTTTATGAAAGTAAAAACTGCAAAGCCACATCATAAAAATTGCTATGTGGATGCTAAGGTGTTTAATGTGGCTTTTACATGAAACACCTTAGCATCCATATAGCAACACCCTAGCAACCACACATGGACACCCTAGAAACTGCATAGTAATGTGGTTAAAAATAGTAATAAAACGCCTTCAAAAACTGCATAGCAACACCCTGGCAACCACCAGAATACTGAAGAAACTTCATAAGTGTAACATGGTAAAAAGTAAAAAAAAAAAATAATAATAATAAAAAAAAAATTCAATCGCTTAAACTAGCAACACCCTTGCAACCACCACAAAACTCTAGAAACAGCATAGCAACATGGTAAAATGCTCAAAATAACTCACAAAAAATGTTGTAATAAAACATAAAACATTATATTTTAAAAAGTCTTGAGTAAAAATCGAATAACAAAAAGCAATTCTATCCTTTAAACTTGAAACTATTCTTTGTTTTTGTCTTTTAAAAAGCACCAGAAAAGGGGACAGAAAAGTTTCCCTAATTCATAAATCAAAACAAATATATAACTATCGATACAAGGATCTAAACTATCAATGTAATATCACAAACAAAAATAATCACTGTATTGAATCCTTCTGAATCTCCTCAATCTTCCAGAGGGAGACATTTTAAGACTTCCTGTGACGTGAGTTTCCTGGATTACATCATAAAGAGACGCTTCAGTAACAGTGATATCAGAACACATCACAGTCATCATGGAAGAGGGAATCCTGGGTAACAGCCTGAAGAGGTTCATTATAATCAATGAGTGGTCAGCGCTGGAGGGAGTGATTTCTGTCTAATCAGAGGTCACTGGTTCAGATCTACTCCTCTGATTCCCACAGTTAAGCCCTGATCAGCTTCACTGACTAGTCCCTTGAGCTCCTGCTAGACTGGGTTTGTAGTTCTGCCCTTTAGCCCTGACTTCAGATCAGATCTTAGAATGCTCATAGGTATAGATTTAGTCTCCTTATTAAGCTCTTAATACGGTTTCCTTCCACAGTGACCTTCTCTCTCTTATGCTGTTCTCATCAAATGAGCCCCTGCAGGACTCTGAAATGTCAGGGTCAAAGTTCAAAGCAATGGGAAATGTATAGCACGAGTGTTCGCTAACATGGCTGTCTCAAGATCAGGCTTTACTAAGAAATGCTGACAAAACCCTTAAAACCAGACACATTTTTGGCAGAATGCAAGTTTGGTCAAACATAACTAAACACCAAGTGAGTTAAACTGTTATGTTACTTTTTTTTAAAACAAAAATTCCAATACCTTGGAAACACCCTAGAATCATGATGGTAAAAAGCAAACACCTTATAAAACACCCTGGCAACTGCATAGCAACACCCTGGCAACCACCCAGAATACCCTAGAAACAACATCCAGTGTGGTAGAAATTAAAACCACACGGAAACCCCAAAGCAACTGCATAGCAACACTCTGGCATCCACCACCCCAAAAATAACCTACAAATTACATAGCAACGTGGTAAAAGGTAAAAGCCACATGATAAAACACATTGGCAACCACATAGCAACACCCTGGAAACAAAACAGAACACCCTAGAAACTGCATCCAATGTGTTTAAAAGTAAACACCACATAAAATACTTTAGCAGCAACAGAGCAACATCCTGGCAACCACCCAGAATACACTAGAAACTACACAGCAATGAGGTAGAAAGTAAAAACAAAACAAAAGCAACTGAATACTAACAGTGACCCTATTAACCACTCAGAAACTGCACAACAATTATAAAAAGTAAAAAAAAAAAAAAAAAAAAAATTAGAATACCTTGGCAACTGCATAGCAACACACTGGCAACCAAGTACAACACCCTAGAATCATGATGGTGAATTTTGCACTCACATGTTTAGAAAATGTACAGATCTTAGATCTTTAAAAAATATAAGTTCAAATCTAAGTTTAAAATCTGCTGCCCTCTATATGCTGTTGGGGAAACTACAGTATGTGAGTATTGCATTGACAGTGCCTTGAAAAGTTTAAAACTAATTTTAATGTCTTAAAGCATCAACAACTCTTAATGAAAAACCATCCCAGGTGTTCAGCTTCACTTTTTCAGAGAAGGAAATGACATCACAAATGCACCTGGAGCCCCGTCTCAGTCCAACTTCACCATCAGCGAGGCTTCTTTCACACTACTAACATGATCCACTTACTTTTCTGCACAGATGCATCCATGTAATTATTTGTTTAAAGATATAAACGAGCCAAAAGCCCCTCTGGTGGTGTGTACATTAAAACTATGACAGATGTGTATAAAACATCCTCTAATGCGCTAAAGCCAGGTGTCTCGAGTCAACGGGCCACTGCGGAAGTCTTCATGTTGAAGAAAACAGTCCAGTCTTGTGTACGGCAGGAATCATTAATGTAATTATATGTGACACAGGTCAGGATTCAGGGTGTATCCTGTTTTCTGAATGGTTTTCTCAATGAAACAGGCGGATTTTTGGCATTCCACTCTGAAGATTACAGATAGAACGAGACAATATCCTCCATGAATAATCTGCGCATCTGAGAGAGAAGAAAAAAAAACTCTTTCTCTCTCGCTTTCACAGTCCATCTCATTCACTCAAGCTGGTTTAAAATGAAACAGACTTTCAGCACAACAACCAATTGAGGACATCTTCACTCTGAAAATGAAAGGTTCTTCAATAGTTCTGAAGCCTGGGTGGCAATCACCCAGAATAATCTAAAAACTGCATAGCAACACCCTGGCAACCTCCCAGAATAATCTAAAAGCTGCATAGCAACATCGTTAAAAGTAATAAAAACAACAACAACAACAAAACAAACAAACAAACAAAAAAATATATAGATTATTATATAGATTATAGAAAAAAAATTTTTAAAATTATTTGCGTGCAATACAGGTAAAAAGCAAACACCTTATAAAAGACCTTAGCAACTGCATAGCAACACCCTGGCACCATTCAGAATACCCTAGAAACAACATCCAGTGTGGTAGAAATTAAAACCACACGAAATCCCCTAAGCAACTGCATAGCAACACTCTGGCAACCACCCCAAAAATAACCTACAAATTACATAGCAACGTGGTAAAAGGTAAAAGCCACATGAATTATATTATATACTTATTAACCACCCAGAATTATACAAAACTGCATAGCAACATTGTTAAAAAGTACATACAAACACACATACCTTAGCATACCATAATAATATTTTTCTTTCAGACCCCACTGTATGGTGAAGCAGTGATTGCACATTTATGTACACCAGTTTTCTCATGGTGAAAGACTTAAAACCAGGACAAAACTCAATTCTATTACGCCACCTAGCGGTCAAACACTGCAACAGCCTCCTGTTTGCTTTAACTATAATCATTTAAATCTATTCACACACTCAATATAGGCTTTACTAAACCTCTGGTTTACTGTTCCCCATGTCACAAGCTCTTTATGATCAGTCACTTTGATACTTTTGTTCTGTTATGAAATTTTATTTAGATTTAATGGGAGAAAACATCATAAAACTTTATTGACAAAAGCAGTTTCTATATCAATGTCCTTAACCAATAGAATAGCCTAACCTATCCTAATAGAAAACTGAAAAAAAGGTACAAAAGCTTTAAGAGGTAAATAAGGTATAAAGGTGTATCTTATGAAAAGGGTTCGACGGCAGTGACTTAGGAATTTGTACCTTTTTCTCCTAAAAGAGTACATAAACAATACATTGCTTCATATTAACAAATTCATTGTAGCTTAAGTGTCTAAATGCTTTTAGGGGCCACTGTATATACCTGAATCAAAACAATGTAATTCCTCATCAACTATGAACATCTGCATGGCAAATAAAAAAGTGTGGATTGTGATCTATCTACACAAAGATGTGCAGAAATTATCCTCAAAGTTCTTGAATGAATGTGCTCTTGACTTTCTGGAGAAACACAAAAGCAGATGATATTCTGTACAAAGTAGAACAAAAGAACAAAGAAGAAGAACGAAAGTACCGGCCGGTCAGTCCAGAAACACTCCTGCTCTGTTAGAGGAGATGAAGGGGCAGATATGATGTTCTCTGATTATTGTGACGGACAGTGAATCTGTAAGCCGAACAGTTCAGACTCCAGGATATTTTATTAAATCCAGAATTTACAGCGTCTCCTTTCTTTCCTGCTGATTCCTTTATATGTCACTGATATTCATTGACTGACTTCATTCATCCTCCAGTAACAGCGTCCAGTCAGACTCTCCTCTCCACAGAACTGATGACCACACATCAAATCTCTCTGGATGATCAGGATACGGCTGATTCCTCAAACATGAGCGTCATATTTCTGTTCTCCTCAGAGAGAATGAGACAAGTGTCTGCTATTTTTGGATCCAGGTTTATATATACCTGTGTCTGAAGACAAGAAAAGAGAACAAAACAACATTTAACCACAGATGTGTGTGTAAACATACCTGTGTCATATTCCATGATTTACACTTATAAAAACACACATTTACTTAATGAAGGAATATTAACTATAATAAACAATAAATGTTAAAGATAAATTATACATATACACATCTTGCACCTAATTTTATTTTTCATGATAAAAGTGATTACGGTCATCACTGCAGGTTTTCGAAACCATAACGAGAAACAACTTAGAAACAAATTAGAGGTCGACCGATATGGTTTTTTCTCTGGCCGATGCCGATAATTAGAAATCAGGGCAGCCGATGGCCAATATATGATGCTGATGTGGCATTTTTTGGCTGATATGTTTGGCTGATTTTCTTTCCCCCCCTTCATCTCAAATCTAATAGTTAAGTAATAAGAAGTGATACAGAAAATTGCTTAAATTAAATATTTATTGAACAAAAAAGTAAACACTTTATTCAACAGTTTTTTCTCTTCCATGTCAGTCTCTGACTCTGTTGACGTAGTAAACACAGTGCAGCACTTCCAGGTTCAACGTCAGAACGTCGGCTCATTATTGGCCGGATTCTGCATCAGCATCACATGCATGCACTGTGGTGCTCATACGAACACCGTCAGAGAGTGACACAGAGAGAGGAAATTGTTTAATAAAGTCGTTATTTTTGTTTTTTGCACACAAAAAGTATTCTGGTTGCTTTATAGGTTGAACCACTGTAGTCACAGGCTATTTTAACGATGTCTTTACTGTCTTTCTGGGCCTGCAAAAGTTGCAATTATGTTGCAGTCTGGGGTCAGAAAGCTTTCGGATTTTATCAAAAATATTTTCATATGTGTTCTGAAGATAAACGAAGGTCTTATGGGTTTGGAACAACATGAGGATGAGTAATTAATGACAGAAATTTCATTTTTTTGGTTGAACTAACCCTTTACAAGCCATATAATATGTTGTTTATTTAGTAAAAAGAACATCATAATGGTTTGACCTGTAATGTCTGTATGTAGTGATGCAGTTTAGGTTATTTATATGTAAAAATCATACAAATGCCCCATTCTGAAACATACATCTACATTGTAAAGAAATTAAAGATCCACCTTTGATTGTCGAGACTTTTTGGTGCATTTCACTTTTGCTAATAAGATTCCCTGTAGCATTTTCATCAGCCAGGCATGGAAGTCTATTCTGATTGATAACTTTTGACAATGTTTAATTTAAGAGCACGGAGAGATTCACGATTGCACTCTACACAGAGCACGCACTCATGAGAGGAGAGGCAGTTCACTTGTATATTTGAGAGCTTGGGTCGTTTTCTGCCATTACATGAATATGCTCTCGCGTTACAGTAATGCGCTTCCGACAAACCTGCGGGTATGATTAAAATTATTCACAATACCTGCAATCCTGCACTGTAACTGAATCAAGTGTGACAAGAGGAGGAGGTGGGTGTGTGTCAAACTCGCTGTCGGGGAGATGAGAGAATGAGAACGAGCCGCTGATAAAATATCAGGGTTTTCATTGGTCCGTTTACGATCGGATTTCTTTATTGGCTACCGATATGTTGGTCAAAGGTTTCAATATTAATTAAAATTGTTGGCGTACTCAGTAACGGAATGTGATTTTACAAGTAGCAAAGTACATTACTTAGCTTAATTTGTACTTAAGTACAAGTACAATTACAGATTAAAAAATATACTCAAAGTACAAAAACCCTAAAAAAAACTACTTAATTACAGTAACATAAGTAGTTGTAATTAGTTACTTCCACCTCTGGTCCACTGCCACTTCATCCAACACTCTTGAGTGAGAAACTGCTTCCGATGATTCAGTGCATGCAGAACTGATCAAATCATTAAAACTGATTCGCGAACCAATATAGACAGTTTTGCCAACTTGTTTGATCAAGTCTTGGAACAGAATCGACTCAAGAGTGATTCATTTGTGAATGGGGCATCGTTCATGAAAAAAAGAGACAGCGTGCTTGGAATAAACTATGAATTTCTTAACATGTACAGCATTAAAATAAAGTAATGAGAGGAACGTTGCCCAATGTAGCGAAAGTAAAAGTACAGATTTTTAATTAGAAATGTACTCAAGTTAAAGTAAAAGTACCCACATTTAAATCTACTCTAAAAAGTACAAATTTTCCAAAAAACTACTCAAGTAAATGTAACGAAGTAAATGTACTTTATTACTACCCACCGCTGCACACTCGAGTTTGTTCAGTGCACAGTTTGGATCCTTCAGTATATCAGAGAACATCTCGAGTCCTGATTCTCCCAGGTGATTCCAGCCCAGATCCAGCTCTCTCAGGTGTGAGGGGTTTGAACGCAGAGCTGAAGCCAGATAACCACAGCCCTCATCTGGCACCTTACAGAGACATAATCTACAAACACACACAGAAACAATTAAGATATCTGTGACATCAGAACTCACAACAAACACTTGTTAAATCTTTTGAATAATTACAGATCCATTTAATATAAACTGATAAGAGTTAAATCTCTCTCATTTCATAAACTATAAGTTCTGCTGAAAGGAGAATATGGTTCTGAGTCCTGCAGGTCATTGCGACTCATGTCCAGCTCTATCAAACAGGAGTCTGTAAAAATGATGCCACAACATAGATTCACAGCACTGACCATACTCCAAATGTGTGACAAACAGTGATTAACCCTCAGGGGTCTGAGGCTAATTTGGGGCCTGGAGAAGTTTTGACATGCCCTGACATTTGTGCTTTTTTCAGTTGTTCATAAACATATTAATGGACAAAGTGTCATTACACTGTATTCAGCACAAACTAGGCTACAATAATATGTGAGGAACATGTATGTACATGTTTGTGTTTTTGAAGGGAATAACGTTTATGCGTGGTTATTGAAAAAACAAAAAACTTAAGTCACTGAAATAAAGCCAAAAAATATATATTAAATCTTTGTTCACAAGACTTCTGGGTATTGGAGGTTGTAGACTAGAGTTTTTGCTTCAAAATGAGGTAAAAATGATGCTGCCTGCTTGTTCATATAAAAAAATAGAGAGATTTAAATTTTCTAAAACATTTTTGGTCAAGGAATACAGTATGCGTGGAGGCGTGAATCATCATGAATAATGGGTCATTTACACCTGAGAAGACAAAACAATCGCATAAAGAGCTCTAATGAGCTGCATAAATAATGAGCTCTTTCAGACAGGTAGGCTGTGAAAAAACCCTCTGTGATCATGTCTCAAATCTCATCATGGTGTATATCAAACATACAGAAAAAACAGCAATACTGTGAAATATTATTACAATTTAAAATAATGGTATTCTATTATATTCTTTAAAATATAATGCATTTCTGTGATGCAAAGTGTCTGAACAATTATGTTACCTCTATGGCATTTCATATAGGCTTTTAGCTTAAAAGCATGCACATTTGGAGAAATATTGATGGATTCTCATATGTTTGTCAATTTTCTATACAGAGGAGTAATATTTATTCAGGATTTATTGTCATTACTATGAGTGCAGGATACTGTGTTTTCAATTCATTTCATTCAATTCATCACTTGCAGCCGGAGGGCCCTCTGCCCCTTTTGTCCACAAATGCCTCAGTAAACGAAGAGGCATATCATGAGACAATCAAGGAACTAACAGAGGCAAGAGATCGCTAACTATGGCTATTCAAAACACTTTTCAAGACAATAAATACATGATTGAGACGATGTATGCATGTATTGACTGAATTTGCCTCTGAATAGCGCTCGCTCCGTGGGCGTGGCCGCATTAGTGGATAATGAGCTGAATCACGGACTTCTGACATGGCTCTCTTTTCATACAGATTACATAAACACAGAAGGTTTGTTTTCGATTTGACTTACACGATTTAAAACCTGACATTTCAACGTTTTTTAAGACGTAAGTCTAATTTTTTTGTGATTAGTATTCACTAAGTTACAGTTAATTTTCTGAGAACTATCAGATTGGACTTCGTTCAGAGGGAAACGAGAGATCACGGATCATGTTAGTTTTATTTTTTTACAAAAAGCACAACATTTTGTTGTTACTCTGAGTGTACACAAATAAAAGAAGATATTCCACAGATTAAAACAATGTATAACTCTTAATTGTATGTGCAACATTGACAGAGTATTTTGAGTCTCTTTCACACTGGTTAGAAAAAAACCACGGTGACCACACCGGCGTGACCGCCGACCCGAGGGAGTTAAACCACACAGCTGCAGCACAAGAGCAGAGAGAGACAGACCTCCAGTGCAGCGATGATGAACTTGATCGAGCCGACCACTCTAACCAGTGATAAACACAATCAGAAGTGGTAGAAAGATCAAATATATACCAATTACAACTTACATCTGCACAAAAGGACACAAATGCGCATGTGAACTTCATCGTGCTAGTTTGAAAGGGAAATGTGAATGCACTCTTCTTGTAACAATGCTGATACACGGCCAACTAAAGCACAAAGAATTAACAACATTCTATTACAATCCTGTTCTCAGTATAAAGCTATATGGCAGATTGGCGATGCACATCTTGTACCTAATTTTATTTTTCATGATCAAAGTGATTACAGTCATCACTGCAGGTTTTCGAAACGATAATGAGAAACGACTTTAAATAATAGAGTTAAAATATATTATGAGTACAAAATAACACTTCTGCATTATTAATATCATCAATATTTTTGAAAAAGGAATGTGACACTCTCAAATAACCTAGTCACTGTCAACTGAAGAGTGAATGAACACCGGTCGGTAAACTGCAGCACTCTGACAGCGGGTTAATAAACTCAACCGAACGTGTCCTATATGAGATTAATCAGATATAGACAACATAACAGTAATTTTACAACTTATATCAGCACAAAAGGATGCAAATGCACACATGAACTTGACCATGATAGTCTGATGTGTAACTCATTGTGAATGCACTCTTCCTTTAACAGCTCACTGAAAAACAGGCAACTAAAGCACAGAAAATGTACGACATTCTATTACAATCATGTTCATATTAAAATGTTATGTATAGACATATGACTGAAAGGTGCAGAACATCTTGCACTTAACTGTATCTCATGATCAAAGTAATTCCAGGCATCACTGTGGCATTTCAAATCCATCACTTTATTTCACTGGTCTGAAAAAATTAAAGTCAGGGTGATCATAATTTTCATGATCGATTGTCACTGTCACCTCCAAGTATTTGAGTACTTGTGCCCAATCCCTATTCCAAACCTGCATGGATTTCTACTGCCGAACACAAAACATGATATTTTGAAGTTTTGGTGACCACTAAATCTTACTGCTCAACTTACTTGAGTGTGTTCAGTGTGCAGTTTGGATCCTTCAGTCCACCAGAGATTATCTTGACTCCTGATTCTCCCAGGTTATTGCTGCTCAGATCCAGCTCTCTCAGGTGTGAGGTGTTTGAACGCAGAGCTGAAGCCAGATAACCACAGCCTTCATCTGTCACCCCACAGCCAGATAATCTACAAACACACAGAAACAATGAAGATATCTGTAACATCAGAACTCACAACAAACACTTGTTAAATCTGTTGAATAATTACACATCCATTTAATATAAACTGATACGAGTTAAATCTCTCTCGTTTCAGAAAGTTCTGCTGAAAGGAGAATATGGTTCTGAGTCCTACAGGTCATTGTGACTCATGTCCAGCTCTATCAGATGGGAGTCTGTAGAAATGATGCCACAACACTGATTCACAGCAGTGACCAAAGATGTGGCCTAAAGATGTGTTTGACACTTTGCATAGCAGTCGTTCATTATAAATTTTAAATGCAGAAGATATGATACATATATTTATGAAATGTAGAGTATATGTTAGATATATAGCCACCATAGACATTTAGAGGGACTCACCAAAGTTTCCCCAAAAATTAGAGATGGCCAAATTGTCCCTCGATATTTTATAGTCTTAATGCTGCTCTGCTGCACTTCATTATGTGTAGCTCTGTTTGTTATTTAGAGGACAAAAAGTTTTTTAGGTTGCTCTGCCTCAAAACTCTAACATTGCTCGTCAATGTCAAAATGAGTGAGATGGCCAATCAAATCAAAGAAGGCGGGTCTTACAGAAGAGAAGTACGAATTCCAGCGCAACGCTTTAGTTTTATCTCTGAAAGAGTCCATGGAAATTAGCAACTGAACATCAATATATTGATTTACGAGAGGAATGCTGAACGACTGAGAGTAATATCCAGGGATGCAAGCAACTCAACTTTTTTTTTTTTTTTTTTTAAATGTCACTGTTTTGAATGTAAATTATGGTATAATTTATATTTCATTCATGTACCTCATAACTGAATGTGACAAGACCAGAAACATTTTGCGTTTGCAACATATCAGATATCTGTAGAGTGAACGTGCATATTTTAAAACAAAATATTATTTGCAGATAGTGATAAATTGACAACTTCACAACTGCAGTAGAACTTATTTAACAATGTTTACTTTTATTTATTGCTTTAATCTTTTTAATAATTAATAGTTATTTAATTCCTTTAAAAAACAAATTTCCCCACCCCCCCACACGTCTGGTGGTAGGTGCCCCCCCCAAGCGCAAATGTGAAATTCCACCTATGACTGACTTCCAATGTTAAGGGAAAAAACACTGAGACTTTTCTTACTGAAAAGAAAATGTCTTCTTTTGTGCTCCACAGAATAAAGAAAGGCATACAGGTTTGGATGACATGAGGGTGAGTAAATAATGACAGATTTTAAATGTTTGGGTGAACTATCTTTTTAAGAAGGTCTGCCCATTGAGATTGATATTGTAACAAAGTAAATCAGTAATCTTTTCCTCCATGCAGCTCTACTACAGACCATTTCCACATTGTAGATGGAGAGACTGAAATACAAATAGACATTCACAGGATGAGATGAATCTTACTGCTCAACATACTCGAGTGTGTTCAGTGAGCAGTTTGGATCCTTCAGTAGATCAGAGATGATCTTGACTCCTGATTCTCCCAGGTTATTTCTGCTCAGATCCAGCTCTCTCAGGTGTGAGGTGTTTGAACGCAGAGCTGAAGCCAGATAACCACAGCCTTCATCTGTCACCTTACAGTCACGTAATCTACAAACACACACAGAAACAATGAAGATATCTGTGACATCAGAACTCACAACAAACACTTGTTAAATCTGTTGAATAATTACACATCCATTTAATATCAACTGATAAGAGTTAAATCTCTCTCATTTCACAAACTATAAGTTCTGCTGAAAGGAGAATATGGTTCTGAGTCCTGCAGGTCATTGTGACTCATGTCCAGCTCTATCAAACAGGAGTTTGTAGAAATGATGCCACAACATAGATTCACAGCACTGACCATACTCCAACTGTGTGACAAACAGTGATTAAACCACACAGCTGCAGCACAAGAGCAGAGAGAGACAGACCTCCAGTGCAGCGATGATGAACTTGATCGAGCCGACTGGCATGCTTGTGACATAAAAACATATTTGTGAATGTTTTTTATTAGCAAATGTAATTTTTTTTATTTGTGAATTTAATTCATTTTTGTGAAATTCCTGACATATATTTGTGGATCTCATTCTATTTATTTGTGCATATGATTATTTTTTGTAAATATCTTTAAATTTACTTGTGGATCAAAATCTATTTATCTAGAATATTGGAACGATTTTATCTCCATAAGTCACTGTCAGCGGTGTCGGGCATTTGAGCTAAAACTGAAGAGTGAATGAACACCAGTTGGTAAACTACAGAGTTCTGTTAGGGAGTTAATAAACTCAACCAAACGCGTCCTATATGAGATTAATCAGATATAGACAACATAAAAGTAATCTTATAACTTATATCAGCACAAAAGGACGCAAATGTGCACATGAACTTGACCGTGATAGTCTGATGTGTAACTCGTTGTGAATGCACTCTTCCCTTAACAGCTCGCTGAAAGGGAAGAGTAGGGAGGGGGGTGGGATGGGGGTGGGGGGGAGTGCAGACCAGAGACATTTATGATTTTCTGGGAGCTATGAATAAAATAAAAATAAATTATAGAATTCACATTTTCTCATTTTATTTGTCTTATTCTTTTATTTTAGTGAAAATAATGAGTAAATTAGGGCTAAATCATTTTTAAATACTATACTAAAAAACATTCTCTCCCAAGTCCCAACTCGCGAATCATATCGCGGTGGTAAGCGAGATGACTCTCTTCTCGTTAAGTAGCAGGCTAACTAAACTAAATGGATATTTATTCATCGTTTTTTAATTAACCCACAACTAAAGGAGAGGGGGCTCTAACTCTGATTCTTCCACTATCAACATCTACGCAACTCAGAAAAGAGCACCTTTCTCTGTATTAGGTAACGTTAGGCCTAAAGATGTTTTTTTGACTCTTTACATAGCAGTCGTTCATTATAATGTAGAGTATATGTTAGATATATAGCCACCATGGAAATTTAGAGGGACTCCCCAAAGTTTCCCAAAAAATTAGAAATGGCCAAATTGCAGAGGTGGAAGTAATGAATTACAACTACTCACGTTACTGTAATTAAGTAGATTTTTCGTGTTTTTGTACTTTTTTGAGTACATTTTTAAATATGTAATTTTACTTGTACTTAAGTACAAATTAAGCTAAGTAATCTACTTCGCTACTTGTAAAATCACATTCTGTTACTTAGTACGCCAACAATTTAAACATTTGACCGGCATCTTGGTAGCCAATAAAGAAATCCTATCATAAACGGACCAATGAAAACCCTGATATTTTGGAGTTCCGGTTACGCCACCAAGAGGATGGCAGCCTAATTTTCGAGCTCCCAGACGGTTTTGTAAAATAACCCCAAAAAATTAGTTTTTTGTCAGAACTTGTGAATATTTTACGTAACAATGGAGACAGGGGTTACTACTAGAAGTAGGACAACGGCGATTGTAACAGAAAATGACCCTGAAGCAAGGCAAGATAGCAGAAGCAGCTCTCCAACATCACTGCACGATGACGAAGATAGTTCCGAAAGAGAACAAATGACAGACTGGAGAAGGCAGAGGAAAGAATTGAGGAAACGGAGACTACACTTCAAGCAACATCAAAGCTAATTAAACGGCTAACATAGCGTCAAGCTAATTTGGAAGCCAGACTGATAGATCAGGAGGATCGTGCTTGTAGAGACAATTTAAGGATTTTCGGAATACTCGAAGAAAAAGAAGGTACAGACATGGTTGACTTTCTAGATAACTTGTTGAAAAGCGCACTAGCCTTTCCCCCGGACAGAGAGCTTGGGATTGAACAAGCACACCGAGCATTTGTACCTAAACCCAATAATCTGCAAGCAAAGCCACGGTCAATAGTAGTAAAATTCGGTAGTTACCGGACAAAGGAGGAGGTGCTTCAGAGAGCCTTGCTGAAAAAGAAGTGTTCTGCAACGATGGTCACTTCTATGTTGACCATGATTTCCCTCCTATAGTGCTTAAAAGACGAGGGGAGTAAGCTGAAGCCAAGAAAGTGTTAAAAGAAAAACGAATAAAGTTCCAGACACCGTATCAGGCAAGGATGGGTGTATTTAATGATGACGGCACTCGGCTGTACCAGCATGTTACAGAGGCAACGAGGGACATGGTTTCATGAGGATTCTCGGTTTCCATGGTCAAGTCATCCACTACTACGGATCAGGAGGAAATTGTGCTACTATCTACTTGGCAAGTGGCGGGGAGATGACGCGAACGGGGCGGGGATCAGGAATCTGGAGCAGCGAACGGTTGCACATAATCCAAGAAAACTGCCCACTCTCAATATAAAAAACTCCAGAAATTCAGTAAATGATCCCCCACAAAAGGTTTACGCCTGAGTCAGAAATGCAGATAAGTTATAACTGACTTTTACAGTTATATTTTGTATTTTGATTGCCACTGACTTTTATTTAAGCCGTGCACACACTTAACGATTGTAAGGCCGATTATGAATGTAAATTGATACTTATGACTGATCGCACTCAAAGGCGTCCAGTCAGAGCCAGTCGCGTTCAGTCTGCGATTACAGGCGGTGTTCAAATTCCATGTGTAAGTATTTAAATCAGCTTCAGTCGCAGGAAACAATCGCTGTGTGTTGAGCACAGTCTTAGAATGTTTTAGCTAGTCGTTAAATGTGTGCCCAGCTTTAGTTGTGTAAATCCTACGGTTCTAATTTTTGAATAATTGAAGGAGTCGGGACTTGTTAACCTGGAGAGTTATGCAAGATGTGTTTTGTTTTCGTTAAATTATTTACAATTTTATTTGGACTAGCGTACGGCAATATATTAGGGCCCCACTTTTGTCACGACGAGAGTGGTTGGTATTCAGGGAGTTGCGTTAAGTTGGTTCTCCTCTTATCTCAAAGGACGCACTTTTTCAGTTAATTTTGGCAAACATAACTCATCTTCAACACTGATCACATGTGGTGTTCTGCAAGGCTCCATTCTGAGTCCTCTGCTTTTCTCTTTATACATGCTTCCTCTTGGTTTTATCTTTCAGAAATATGAGGTTTCTTATCACTGTTATGCTGACGATACATAATTTTATCTTCCTGTCAAGTCTTCTAGTGGAAATTACATTTTAAATTATATCTCCTGTCTGGAGGAAGTAAAAATGTGGCTGTCTGAAAATTTCCTAAAGTTAAATGGGGACAAAACTGAGGCCATTGCTTTTGGATCACCTTTGTGTGTTGCTAATATGGAAAGCCAGTTGAGTTCCCTGTCTTTAACATTGCAAAATAGAGTTAAGAACCTTGGCGTTATCTTTGATTCTGACTTATTATTCGATAAGCAGATAAATTCTGTTGTAAAAGGAGGCATCTTTCAGAGAGATCGTCATAGGAAGCTGTGATATAGGATCTATTGATTTGTCTGATCACTCACCTCTCTCTTGCACTATACATATTAGAGATAACCAGGCAAGAACACTGTGGAGGTTAAATACAAGCATTCTAAATAACCTACAATTTCAAACTCAAATTAAGGAGGATATAAGAATATTTCTTGAAGAAAATTATAACAGGGAAGTTAATTCAGCCACAGTATGGGATGCCTTAAAAGCAGTCATTAGGGGTAGAATTATATCCTTTTGTGCCTATGAAAAGAAATTAAAGCAATTAAGACTAACAAATCTCAATAATGAACTAAAAGATCTTGAAACGCAACACAAAAAGGAACAAAAATCAAACCAGATAATTAAAATAAAGAAAATTAGGAATTAAATAAATATAATGTATGCTCAAGAAATTGAAAGAAAGATGGTTTTGTCACAGAGACGAACTCTGTGATTCCCTCCTCTGGCCAATGGAGAAAAAAAGACTCACACACACACCAGTTCATCGCAAAGTCTTGTTTTGCCTTGGTGAACATTTCTGAGCGTTATATCCTGTCTTCTCCAAAGCCTGCCGACTGATTCCCTTACCCAAGCTACCGACCGCTATGCAAACCGCAGAACACCTTTGCCACTGGGTCTTCCGAGTTTATGGGCTACCAGAGGACATTGTATGAGATTGTAGATCCTAGTTTACTTCCCGCCTTTGGGCAGTCTTCTG
>NC_063058.1:35693067-35724291 GCF_018812025.1 Megalobrama amblycephala | reverse complement strand
GTTGTTGGTATGTTTTGGGCCCCCAAGAGGACTGCCCAGCTACCAAACTAACAATCAGCAGGTGGATTCCAGAGGCAATTTCCTGGTCTCGAGGCGTGCTGTCTGCCCTCGCCTCTGCCAGTAAGCCCTTTCCACCAGAGGTATGGCATTAAGTATGGTAACAAAACCTTTGTTGTAAGGTTTTATAGCCTGGACCTGCTGGATACACCGGAATCTTGAGTGCTCTCGTTCTGAGCTGTACCTGTACAGTTTCACACCTGGACAGGCATTTGATAGTATGGTGTAGTGAGCATCTCACTCCCCAAAGTGTCATCATCGACGCAGCGCAAGTTCCCTCGAAAGGGAATGTCTCAGGTTACGACTGTAACCCTTGTTCCCTGAGAAGGGAACGAGACGCTGTGTCCCTTTGCCATACTTCCTGCATGCCTGGAAGTGGCTTGCTTCAGCCTATCAAAGCTGACACTACTGTGTTGCCCTGTTCCCTTTGTTACTTCCCTGATACGCGCCACACGTCAAGAGGTGACACAACACCAATCCGGATTGTGGACTAGTTACACATGTGCTTCAGTTGCTGTCACGCTGAAAGGCATATGCCAAAGCGTCATCATTGATGCAGGTGACATGGTGAAAAGTTTTGTTATTTTTAGCAGTGATGGAGCATGGCCGCAGGTATGGCAAGCCTCCAGGTACACATCGAAACAAAATACAAAGCGGACCAGGACCTTATTGCTTTCATATGTCACAAACAAATCGAACCACAAGCGGACTCACAAACAAACCGTACTCAGTACGTCACAGTTCACTTTTGGGTCCTTTAGCGGGGTCTGAGATCGCTTGATTTATTTACATATACACACTGAACCACACCGAGGGCTCAGACGAACTAGGTGTGAAAACACCCCATATTACATTTTGTAAAAAGGGACATAATAGGTCCCCTTGAATCTAATCCAATTTAATAGATTAAATATGCTTTTGATTATTGATTTTGTATTTTTTATTTTATTTGAATAAACAAAACAAACAAATGGTTTCAACCCTACCCCCCCTCCCCCCCTCCCCCCCCCCCCCCCATTTATTTAAGGGCCATTGTAACTAATGATAATAATAATAATAATTGATTGTTTAATACCATATACAGTGAAACTGTGATATTTTCTGAGACTGTTATCATACCGTTAAAATCTTTATTAAAATAATTATTATTTTTAGTATTATTATTATTCGAAATACTTTTTATTTTATATTAAAATATTACAATACTTTTATTACAAATATTACAAATTTTATTTAGTAGTTTTATGTTTTTTGGGCCAAATTGTGCAGCCCTACAAAAAAGGGACAGCATGGAGTTTACATTAAAAAAAAACAAAAAAAAATAGAATTATTACCCAAATTGTGCAGACCTAGCTTATCGGACATTAATCATAAAGATTAATGCACATATATTCCTGATTTTGAGCAAATGCTGATAGATCTCTAACCCATAAACTCCTCAATTGCTAAGCGTGTCAGTATGTGCCCAGGATGTTGTGTTAGCATATAACATGTTCTCCTATGAACTTCTAAGTGTGTCAGAGTGCCGTCACTTAACTGCGCTCAGCTTATGATTCCAGTGCTATAGACTTAGCAGTGGGTCATAGAGTGATACAGAGCAATAAATCACTCAAACACACACACGTGTACTTGCGCAGACTCACGCACCAAGAGCGGAGCAGTTATGAGGATGATTCTTGCAACTTAATACAGTTTAGGCTTGTTAAAAGCAACCTCTCGTAAATCAACAATCCCGGGCTGTTTTTGTTTTCTTTCTGTGATATTATAAGGAGGAATCGACAGGGAAAGCTTTACAAACAGACAGAAACTCCTGAGTAATCATTCTGATTGGAGAGGTTCATGTTTAGGACTCGTCTTATTATGGGTTAGAGCAACAGTATTTTAGATGAGTATCTTAAAGAAACAGTCTTGTTGGCTTAGTAAGTGTTGAAATACTTGTACTCAGCCTTGAGCAAAAAACCTTGGGTACATTTCTCTAAGCTGTGTCACAATATTTTTCAATCATTGACCAATTTTAAGAACATTATGAGCACTTGTTGCAAAGTCTGGGAAGCTCACAGAACAATATTATGAAGTAGATAGAGATTTTCACACAGTCACTTTCTCAGAGGGCCCTTCAGCTGTGTGGGCTGGAGTAGTGTGTGTGTGCTTCTTTACGAACCATTGTATCAAATGCATTAGTATGCTTACATAACCCTCAGTCTGACAGGATACTGTTTTGACTATATATATATGACCATTGTGATTGTATGTGTGTGCTTACACACATATAAATATGCGTGTGTTACAGATTCTCTTCAGCGAGGGTTATTAGTGATGACATAGTAGTGAGTCACCCTGCCCTCCCTAAAGTGAGTAACAGCAAGCGTCAGTTACAGGAATGTGGATGCACACACACTCACACACACACACACACACACACACATGAACAAGGACATTAGGGAACCCACGCCTGTTCATACATTCTCATTACTGAATCACTCAGCAGTATTTAACAGCTCCAGCCACTTGTAAGTGAAACTTCCTGAGACATCAAAAAAAAAAAGAGAGAGAGAGAAAGAGAGAAAGATTTTTTACTCTGAAACAATGTATAGTTCCTGATGGAGGGTAAATAAACTCTCGCTTGCTTGGATCATGCATATATATGGTCATTCACTATATATATATATATATATATATATATATATATATATATATATATATATATATATATATATATATATATATATATATATATATATATATATATATATATATAGTATAATATTATATAAGTATTATATCATTAAAAATGTCACCAAACTATGTAATCTCTGTAGGCAGATTAGCTCTGTGCATGTCTAGTGAAGCAGTATCAAAATAACTCATAGTAATCACTCACAGAACAAAGACTGGCATTGTGCTACTGTGAGGAGAAGGCAGTTCACATACTTCCTGTTACTGACGGCCTTGGCATGACCAATATTTACAGAAATGTTATGGGTTAGACAGCACACAATTAAACTTGTCATAACACAACTCATCCAAGAAAAAGATGGGAGGAGAGGTGAGAGGATGATGTCAGCTGGCAGAAAGAGAGAGAGAGAGGGAGAGAGGAGGTAAACAGCTGTTATGCTTGGACAGTCAGTCTCCTCTCAGTTGTGTGTGTGTGTGTGTGTGTGTGTGTGTGTGTGTGTGTGTGTGTGTGTGTGTGTGTGTGTGTGTGTGTGTGTGTGTGTTTATGTAATGTGCCTTTGTAGGGCAAAAGATCTGAGTTTAATGGGTTGAACCTCAATGGTTTATGATGATGCATTTCTGTGCCACTATTAATCTGTCAGTTTCAACTCTTTGAAGTTGATCTGCTTTTTGAAACATTGCCTTGTTATATTACAAAATTTGAATTATTGTGGGGATGTTAGTTTGAAACCTTATACTTGTGTGTGTCTGTGTCTGGGAGGAAGGAAGAGCGAGGCTGACCCTTTGCTCTATGGCTAAAAGGTTGGTGTGTCTGTTTGGATTTGCACTGCTAGGTTTTCAAAGAGACTAACCTGACAATGTAAAAAATGACAGAAAAAACGCTGTGTGTGTGTGTCCTTAATTTTCTATCCCGGTGGGGACTTCAACCTGAATGCACACAGACTCATGGGGACTCATGTCACCATGGGGACTTAAAGCAGAACTAAGTAACTTTTTTTACCTTCATAAATAGTTTTCTAAGACCTTACAATGGTTAATTGACTTGTAGTGGTGTGTTTGAGGCGTGCACTAACCCCCTCTGGCACGTTTACGCAAAAAAGGGCACTTGCAAGTTGAGCCTCGCCGACCCGACACAATCTCGCCTCATGTTCACGTTCACGCGAGAGTGACAAAATGCTTCACGGTAATTCAAAAACAATGTATATATTATGACTTTATAAGACAATTTCAAAAATTACCCACCTCCATCGAGATTTCTTGTACTGTATTTGCAAAACTACTGCGCTGGTGAGCGTTGTAGTCGTTGTAGTCCAGAGCTGCGCTTGGAGTATTTACGACAGTGTGATTCACTGAAGGAACCTGCAGGGGGAGCTTCGCAAATCTTACCGAGTTCCGCTTTAAAGCCGGGCACACATTTAACGACTAGCTAAAACATTCTAAGACTGTGCTCAACATACAGAGATTGCAGATTTATATACTTACACATGGTTTTTGTACACCGACTGTAATCGCAGACTGAACGCAACTGGCTCTGACTGGACGCGTTTGAGCGCGATCAGTCATAAATATCAATTTACATTCATAATCGGCCTTACAGTCGTTAAGTGTGTGCGTGGCTTAAATGAGGAAACAAGCTGAGAATTTTTTTTTTTTTTTTAAATGTAAAAATGCATAAAGTATTCTGTGATGGGTTTAGGGGTAGGGTTAGTGTAGGGGGATAGAATATACTGTTTGTACAGTTTAAAAACCATTACGTCTATGGAATGTCCCCACAAAGATAGCGAACCTGACATAAGTGTGTGTGTGAGTTGTGAGTGTGCTGGTCCCCTACATTGTAAATGGATTAATAAACATACTAAATGATGTTTTTGTGAGAAAGTAAAAGTGTGCACAGTTTCCTGTGATGGTTAGGTTTAGGGGTAGTGTAGGGGATAGAAAATAGAGTTTGTACAGTATAAAATGCATTACACCTATGGAAAGTCCCCACAATTCACAGAAACACAACATGTGTGCGTGTGTGTGTGTGTGTGTGTGTGTGTGTGTGTGTGTGTGTGTGTGTGTGTGTGTGTGTGTGTGTGTGTGTGTGTGTGTGTGTGCGTGTGTGTGTGTGTGTGTGTGTGTGTGTGTAGGTGTGTGTGTGTGTGTGTGTTTGTGTGCACACAGTGGTGTTTGGAGTTTTATGCTAAAAGCATGGTTTACTATACGTCTGAGAATTTCTGTGAGTAAAAAACTGAAAAAGAAGGGATGGAAAAAAAGTGACAGGCAGGGAGAGAGATGTACAACGCTAACAGAACACAATTTAAAAGCTGTGTTTGGTCCAACTAACATGTTATCAAATAGTATGTTCCTATTCAGTCCTAAGGTCAATCCTTAGGTAAGCCTTACGATTATTGGATAATAGTGAGATTTTTATTCTGGCATATAATATAATTACAAGGTGAAAGGTCAACAGTGATTATTTGCTTGTAATGTTATCTTCCATGTACTTCCTATATGTTTATATAAGTTAGCTAGAGTCTTTGAGGGATGCGGCCAGTGTGAGTAAGTTCTTGAGAGAGCAAATAACATGTTTTCTTTCTCTTCTTTTGTATTTTTTCTGGAGAGGGGGAGGTTTTTGAGTCTTTATATTTTTTTCTTCCTTCTTTCCTCCTCCTTTTCTAAAAAGCCAGTTGTCAGTGCATCATATAAAAGAAGATATACAAGCGATTCACATGCTAATGCTGTGACTGGTTTAAAAGAGGACGCAGAGGAGAAGAGGGGAAAAGTGCTATTGATGGAGAAATGGGGGGAGGAGGGAGGGAGCTGTGCAGAGCAAGAGAGGGCAAAGCAATGGGAGGAGGAGTATGAGTTTGCTGCTGTAGAGACAGAGAGGTATTGTGTGTGTGTGTGTGTGTGTGTGTGTGTGTGTGTGTGTGTGTGTGTGTGTGTGTGTGTGTGTGTGTGTGTGTGTGTGTGTGTGTGTGTGTGTGTGTGTGTGTGTTTGTGTTTGACGCAGGCCTCTATGTATCAGCACTACAGAATAATACCATAAAAAGAAGCCTTACCTCATCTGCCTGGTACAGCCAGGACATAAATAAAGAGAGAGAACAATACTGTCAGTTCTGGCCTGCCCCTCAGCTGTGCCACTGTACCAACACAGCAAAGAGATTAATACTCTGCTTAATATCATACAGGGAGGAAAGAAGAAAGGAAAAAAGAGGGAGTGACAGAAAAAGACTTCATAATGTTGTATTTTGTAATGTGTTGATATTTGCATGCTGGTTATACAGATAAAGCCCTTATATTTGTTGTGCTGTGGTAGTGGTCAATTGTCAGAGTAAGAGAAAAGTATAACCTGTGCAACCTATGCATTTAAAAGTCTGATTTCTGTCAGAACAATAATTCCTCTTTTTAAAGGGTTAGTTCACCCAAAAATGAAATTGCTCACCCTCATGCTGTTCCACACCCTTAAGACCTTCATTCATCTTCGGAACACAAATTAAGATATTGTTGATGAAATCTGATGGCCCAGTGAGGCCTCCATAGACAGCAATGCCATTCAAACTCTCACGGTCCATTAAGGTACTAAAAACATATTTGAAAAAGTTCATGTGAGTTCAGTGGTTCTATCTTAATATTATAACGTGACAAGAATACTTTTTGTGCGCCAAAAAAACTAAATAAAGACTTTTCAACAATATCTAGTGATGGCCGATTTAAAAAAAACTGTGAGAGTTTGAATGGCATTGCTGTCTATGGAGGCCTCACTGGGCCATCGGATTTCATCAACAATATCTTAATTTGTGTTCCGAAGATGAACAAAGGTCTTACGGGTGTAGAATGACATGAGGGTGAGTAATAAATTACATTATTTTCATTTTTGGGTGAACTAACACTTTAAGATGTCATGCATAGGCCTATCACATTATTGATTAATCGTCTGATTGTGGATATTCATTATTATCACAATTATTTGAGAAGCAGAGGATTCAAAGAGGATTCATAATCTGACAAGGAATAAAGAATAAATTGTATATAAAAAACACTGTTATTAAGTAGACAAACTAGTCAAAGGTTTTCTATTCTATTCTATTCTATTCATTTTCACAGCAAATTGTCACAGTTAATCATATATTCCTATTTTATTTTAATTTTTCTAATTATTTTACTCTTTAATTTTATATATATATATATATATATATATATATATATATATATATATATATATATATATATATATACACACACACACACACACACAAAATAAAATCTGGATTGCATATATATATATATATATATATATATATATATATCTAGCTTGTATTGTGTTACTTTTGACCCACCTGTGTTACTTTCGTACCAACTGAAGGGTTCGAAAGTATCAATGTGCAACTTGTTCAAAGTGAAATTATGCTGAAGTCATTCTACATTTGTACAAAATACCACCTGGTATTGATAGACCACACTTGTGAGTTGACCACAGCAAAAATATATCTATGTCTAATATATTATCATTTAATTTTCTTTTATTATTATTATTATTTTCTTTTCTGAAAAATGGTACTTTCGCCCCTGCTCTCCCCTACAAAGAACACCAAACACCACAAGGGAAAAAAACAAACCTGCGGTTTCAGGATAAGCCAGGATCTGCTAAAGTTGTAGGATACTGGAAAATATTAATGTCTTTTCTGTAAACCAAATGTATTGCCACATTATTATGCTTCATTTTAATTTCGCTATTGCTTCAATGCAAATGAACAAGCGTGCCGTTATTTGTTGCCTAGTGACGTATGTTCAAGTAAGCCAGATATGCACAGATTCTGTTCTTCTTTTTAATATATCATGATGACTCATGAGTTGAGTATTTAGACTAGATGGAGGACTTGTGGTTTTCCGTAGTCAGCCGGATCCGGGCCACATTCAGATCAGATTGAGGACCTGTGCCTAGACACGTCCACAACACATCCCTGAAGTGTCAGATGAGATTGTGTCAATTAGACTATCCCCTTTGAAGGCCTCATCGACACGACAGCCAGTGGCACAGATCCTCAACAAACCTGTCTCCATACCGGCATGATGAATCCAATTTTCAAACAGATGGAACTGGATTAAATATTTTGAATGCTGACTTCTGACCTGTAATGCTGCCTGAATCATAATCATGCACTGTTCGTTTGTTGGCCAGATGAGAACTGGCCCTCCGACTGAGCCTGGTTTCTCCCAAGGTTTTTTTTCTCCATTCTGTTACCTGATGGAGTTTGGGTTCCTTGCCACTGTCACCTCTGGCTTGCTTAGTTGGGGACACTTGATATTCAACAATATTACTGATCTGCCTGCACTGACACCATTGTATGAAAACCGAACTGAGCTGGATGATGACAGATCTGACAGATTTCTCCAGATCTGCTGTATAGATAAATTAATTAAATTAATAACTAATGACTTTTTCAACGGAAATGAATCAATACTGAACTGAATGAAAATTCTGTCATCATTTACTCATTCTCAAGTTGTTCCAAACCTGTATACATTTCTTTGTTCTGCTGAACATGAAGGAAGATGTTTGCAGAATGTTGTAACCAAGCAGATCTTGTCCCCCATTGACTACCATAGTATGTCACTATGACACTATTTTCTTCTAGAGCTGCTATATAACCAAAATTATGTTCCTGTTATCACTGTAAAGCTCCTTTGATACAGTCTACATTGTAAAAAGCACTATATAAATAACTTAACTTGTAGCCCTTCTTCGTTCAGTATTTGTACACTGTAATTGGACTACACCTTGGTGTTGTCCTCTTGCTCCGAAAGATAGAGTTGACGCATTATGTGTATTTAATCCTTCAAATATCGTTAATATTTAAACATCGTTATGTAAACTTGGACAGTCATATATTTGACTATGCAAAAACCCCATCATTTAATTTATATTTACATTGGTGTGTTGTTACTGCTTTGCAATCTTAGTCATTTGGACCCCTCACAAATCTTCATGAGCAATAGCATATTTTTGTCTCCCCAAATACTTATATATTTATAAAATTACAGATATTTCAGTTGAGATAGATATTTCAGGTATGTTATGAGGTATTTTTATGAGTTTTAATGCAGTATTCTGAATACAAACATTTAAATGTGTGGTCTAAAAGTCTTAAATGGTAGCACTGTTTGGTCATTTACCTCAAAAACTATTTTGACTGAACTTTCCCTTTAAGTACCTCGAGTACCTTGAAGTTGCTCAAGACCACAGTGCTAGAGTGACAATTGAATATACCCTTAGTTATTGTGTGGAGCTCCTACACCACTGTCCATTTGAAAGTGCATTTGCTAGTAGTTGTCACAACTATAAACTACAGTTACTTGGAGAGGGAAACAGCCAAAAGAAACACTTTCATCGCATCGTTGTTCTTGTACATGAACTGATAAGCTTGCCAGATCATGCTGAATGACCACAGTTTTCCCTTTCAACACACACACAAAAAAAGCAGACAAAAAATCTATTCTCAGAGCGAGCAAATAAAATGTATTTACCTTGTTCAATGAAGTGTTCGTTGAAGTCCATTGTTGCCAAATCAGATTCATGAAACATAATTTGCATTGAATAATATAAACTGTAAACCCCAAAAGAAAACATCATGTCAACTTTCAGATCACAGATTCGTCTGTGCATGTTTATTGACTCTTATAAACTGTGTGACCATTGACTCGCATTATAAGACTGACAGACATCAACGGTTGGAGTTAAAAATCATCATTTGTGTTCTACTGAAGAAACAAAGTCACCTACATCTTGGATGCGCTGGGGGTAAGCAGATAAACATCAAATTTTCATTTTTGGGTGAACTATCCCTTTAAGCTTTGATCTTAAACTTTGCTTCACTGTTTTGTTTTTACTAATTTTGCCATTTGTTTTTTTTTTAAATCTGTGTATTAATATGTTATTAGTCTTAACCTTATGGGTGTATGGCAGCAAAACTCTGTTGAATATTGAAGGCAGAAACAAAGAAAAAGAAATGTAGCCTACTTCTTATGTAGATTGTTTTGAATTATATCTCCTCATAGATATCCTTATTTGAAACACATTACCTTGACTAATTACTTAATGTGAGTTATTGTAATATCTGATGAATACATTAATATTTGCAAACAAACTAAATGTAAAAAATATTTTGTCAGTGAAATTCAACTAAAAAAGTGAGAATGAAGTCTGTAGCAGTGTACTGATTTTGTGTTTAAAAGTAAATATTTTGGTGGCAATGTCATATGAACCAGGAATGATGAAAAGTGACTCTATTATTCTGTTCAGCTCTCTCTCTAATTTTCTCTTTTCTTTCTCTTTCTTTCTCTCTGTTTCTCTATTTCTGCTTTCTCTGCCCTCATTCACCCTAAAATTCATTCTTCATTCTCTTTCATTTACTTGAGTATTCAATTACATTTCTGCAGCTTCTCTCTGAAAAACATTCTTTCCTCTTTTACGCACACACACATACACACACTTATTTCTGTCTTTCTTCAGGTGATGGCTCAGTGTGTGCCTGAGCCTTTCAAGTAATAATCTCACATTCAATCCTTCTCTCTTTCCTCTCTCTTTCTCTCCTCTCTCTCTCTTTTTCCCTGCGCAGCTTCATTAAAACAATGCTCATTCTGCAGACACACACACACACACACACACACACACTCTTGTTTTCCTCACATAAGGGGGCCCACCGTTTTTTGGCGAGTTGTGGGGTCCACCCTTTCCAGTGTATCTATGCACATATAAAAAATCATGCAAGATAATAAACAGTTCCTAATAACAAATATAACTTCAATGTGACAATTCAGACAAAATTTTCTCCCATGTGTGTTTTTTGGTCACTTGTGGGGTTCTGGTTTCAACATTTAGAACTTATGGGGTCCACTTTCACAGACACAAACATTTCCAGTTTTTATATCCTAGCAAGGACCAAAGGTTACTATCTGGAAACAACCATTTCCATTAGTTTGGCCTTGATTATCATAGAAAATTGTATAGATTATAGTTTATATCCTTTAAATTAATCAGCTCATAAACCCATTAGCTTAGTCACTCCTATGATTGGTTGGATCTGAGCAAAATATAATGAGGCAGAAAACATAGCAGTAAAATGACATTTAGAAAAATGACCTCCGGCTCAACATATCTCAAATCCTAGTCTCCTATAAAACCAATGAGTCCTCAAATTTTGGTCTGAATTACTTCAGCCTACAAGACACCAACTGAACTTTGTCTGCATTGTATTGATCATGAAATGGACTTCTCTAATGAAGTGTTGGTGGAAAGATCTGGTTTCTCCCTGGTTATTTTTTATCCATTTCTAATGCAGTTTTGTGTTCCTAACCAGTAACCTTTGTCTTATTTAATGGGGCCTTCAACATTAGCTCCTTCAAAATGAAGACTCAACATTTCTTATGGGTTTAGAATAACAGTTTATTTAAAAAATAAACTTTTTTTGGGGGGTGAACGAATGCTTTAAGAGAATAATAAAATAAAAACAATGGAAAAAAAGACTTCACTCTAAAAAATGCTGGGTTAAAAACAACCCAAGTTGGGTTGAAAATGGACAAACCCAGTGGTTGGGTTAAATGTTTGCCCAACGTGCTGGGTAGTTTTATTTAAACCAAATATTGTTTAAAAGTTACTGTACGGCTGGCTTAAAATGAACCCAAATTAAATTAAAAATCAGACACATAATTACTAGAGGCAACAATAATAAAAGAGGAGCATTTATTAATAAGCAATTTAATAAATGTTTATTGTTTAAGTATTATTCAAATGTTTGTTTATTAAACTTGAATAAATATTAATTTCCAACATATTATGGGTTCATTTTAAGCAAGAAATATAGTAATTTTTAAACAATTTTTGGTTTAAATAAAACTACCCAGTTTGTCCATTTTCAACCCAACTTGGGTTGTTTTTAACCCAGCATTTTTTAGAGTGTGACCTTTACCTGAAAACACTTTGAACTCATGTCCCAAGCTGAACACTAGTGGACACTATTTTACTCTACTTTTCTTCGTAAAGCAGTAATGCGGTTTTTTATGAAATACTTGACTGCCTTCCAGTCTCGGGTTCCTAAAACTTCTGGTTCTGCCTCAATGCAATGCTCACAGTCCATTTTTCCAGGGACTTGGTTCCTCGTAATGAACTTCTTGAGGTGCTTTTCCACTGCAGCACATTCATCGGCGGACCAGCATCTTCTGGCTGCAGTTTGTTTGCCTAAGTATACATTAAAAAAAAAAAAAAAAAAAGTTATGTTTATGAACTTAATTTGAAAAAAAAAAAAAAAAAAAAACCCATCTGAAACACTACTGGTTTTGATTAAAATTATATATTATACACATATATACAAAAAACAAACACACACACAAACACTTAAAATTGGTTTCGTGCACACAGGGGTAAAAAAATAGCCCATGTGTACAATGAAATATACTACTGGATCTTTAATGTTGTGGGCTTATTTTTCTGCTGGAGGTCCGGAACATCTTGTTCAGATACATGGCATCATGGATTCTATCAAATAACAACAGATGAAAATCAAAACCTGACTCATCAGGACAATGATCCAAATCAAACATCAAAACCAACACAAAAATGTGTCACTGAGCACAAAATGAAGCTTCTGCCAAGGTCGTCCCAGTCCCCTGACCTGAACCCTAAAGAAAATGAGTGGAGTGAAGGGAAGAGAAGAAGCACCAACATGGAGCTGGAATCTGAAGGATCTGGAGAGATTCTGCATGGAGGAATGATCTCTGATCTCTGGTCAGGTGTTCTCCAAACTCATCAGGCATTATAGAAGATGACTCCGAGCTGTTATCTTGGGAAAAAGGAAGTTGCAAAAAGTATTGAATAAAAGGGTATGATTAATTGTGAGCAATGTGTATTAGAGAAAAACATTTCTCTCATAATGAGATTTCCCCCCCATTTAAAATTATTATTCTCCAATGAAAGTTGGGATTTTTGTAGATTTTTTAAATAAAAGATCAAAAGTATTAACGATGCAGATTTATTTTCACAGCCTTCTTTGGTCATATTCACTAAGGGTATGAATAACCATCAAAATAAAGTGAATAGTCGATCTCATAACTCTGAGTGTTAGTAGACTGGTAGGGTTAGGTTTAGTTGAGTTACTTATGTAGTTACTTATAGTCAGTAGAATTCTAATATGTCAACTTTTCCAGGGCCCAAAAACACCCTCAGACCCCAAAGGATTAAAGATCAGCTGAACCATCAATCTGCTTTACTTTAAGCTCACCTCTCTTTTTGGCCGTCTTTGCTTTTGGTTGCAAATATACTGTTGAAGTTGGTTCCTCAATGGACTTCACGCTGTCTACAGCTTCCGGAATAAATTCATCTGAGTGCAAGAAAAAAAAAAAAAAAGTATTTAAAAAGAAAAATCAATCTATTTAAAAAGACAAATCAAAATCTAAATTAACTGCAAGCAACACTGACAAGATTATGACCTATCATACAGAAACTTTAAAAGTCAATGCTCAAATGTTCGAGTTTTTTTTTTTTTTTTTAAGTTTATTTAGCCATATGATGTTATAAAAATGGGGTGAAGCATCATGACTGAACTTTCTATTTGGTCTGTAGTAGTTTGGACAGGACTTTGATAGCACAGATAAGGCTCACACCGTGTCTACACCAGACGTGATTTATCGCGTTGCGCCGCAACAGCTAAAAGCTGTCTACACTGAACGTGACACGATGACCATTGGACTACGTCACAAATAGAATGGGGAATCGCTCCGTGCCGCATCCAGTGTAGACAATATCACGGATTATAATGGGATCTATTGTCTTTTGACATGTTGCGTCGCTCGCATCCGGTGTCACTCCAATGCTCACTACTGTACAGACTCAGGCTCCAAATCACTACTGTGCAGACAAAGGCAAATGACGTAACCGGTCAAGATGACAGCAGCCAATACTGGGTGTTGTCATCAACAATGTTTTAGTTTTACCTTTTCTATAGTGGAATGAAGTGGAGATGTGTCATCTGTTTTTTTTGTTCGTTTTGTTTTGGGTTTTTTGTGTGTGTGGGGGGGGGGGGGTCTATGATTCACAGTCTATGTTTAAAGTAAAGGCTTATATTAAAAGGAACATATGGAAAACACATGAAAAAAAAGTTCTTTATTTTTGTTATTTAATTAAAACAAGCAAACTTTCTTATATTTTAGATTCATTGCACAGTAACTGAAATATTTCAAGAGTTTTTTTGTTTTAATTCTGATGGTTACAGCTTACTAGAGCTGCAACTAACGATTATTTTTTCTGTTGACTAATCTAACGATTATTTTTATTAAATATTTTTTATTAATTTAGTGTTCTTTTTTTTGATTAGTCAAGTCAAGTCAAGTCAAATTTATTTATATAGCGCTTTTACAATTGGTAATTGTTTCAAAGCAGCTTTACATATTAGAAGCACAGAAAAAAGGGAAGTGGTTAAAAATAAGCTGTACAAACAAGCGTGGTAATATGTAACATATACAAGATGGTGCTACATTAAGCCAATGTCGGCTGACTCCCAGGGGTGGAAAAAAACCCCTAGGAGAAAAACCCAGCGTGCTAACACTGGGAAAAAAGTCCTAGGAGGGAAAAAACCCCTTGGAAGATATATATAATATATATATCAATATATATATATCAAAATCTAAATTATACATTTTATTATAGAGATTAAAAATAGATTATATATAAATATATGTAAGCGGATACGGGGATTAGCTACTGAATCCTTTGGATAACTTTACAAAAAATTATAAGTACAACTTCTAATATAATATTTCAACTTTTATTAATTTTTTTTTTTCAACTGACTGACTTCTCATGTGATTTATGAGCTTCTACAACTTTTGACCTCCTAATTGAACTCCTTTCCACAAACTGATCGTAGAAATAAAAAACAGAATAAAAATGGTAACACTTTACAATAAGGTCTCATTTATTAACATTAATGTATTAACCAACATCAACTAACAATGAGCAATATATTTGCTACAGTATTTATTAATCTTTGTTTATGCTAGTTAATAAAAATAGTCATTGTTAGTTAATGATAGTTCACAGTGCATTAACTAATGCTAACAAATGAAACCTTACTGTTTGTGCTTAATAAGATTAAGAGAAATCTGTTATTCATTTTTATGGTAACACTTTACAATAAGTGCAACCATAATCACACTCTCTCAATATTCAAAGTGCAATTAAGACCAATTTTTTTCTTTGATACAGAGCTAAGAGATTGTTACAACTACACTGCCCATCCTAAAATAGCTTTCATATTGAGAGATATATTCATCAGAAATCTCGTTTGAATGCGCCCACGCGTCTACTTTCACATTCACGATGGCATGTAACTCTGTAAATATGGAGCGGCGGCGACCGTTATCCAGCTGAATTAAATGTTTTTTTATTTAAATACAAAGCAAAACGACAGTGGAGGCATAATGTAAACGTTGCGGTGGCATATTCTTTCCTAATCATCCTAACACTCTGTCATGACAATATCACAAGACTACTTTTCACCTCGACAAGAAATCTCGTCACATTTTAATCTAGTCACATTTTAATCTCATGTCACACCCCTAGTGCTCGTGCATCGCAGTTGTGCTGCCGCGGTACGCCATCTCGTTTTTGCAAAGGGAACAAAGGACCATTTTATTTGGCCTCTGTTTAAAGTATTCCCATACTTTTGATAATCGTGGTCTAGGTTTTTGTGATAGAATAGAACTTTCTCCATTCCCAGGAGCAGAAGCCGCCATTACGCAAGATGAATGTAAACAATGTGACGCGTTGACGCATTTCACGCACGTCGATGTATTTTCGTAGTCGACGTAATTGATTACGTCGACACGTTGTTGCAGCACTACAACTTACAGCTTGGGAAAATGAAAAAAAAAAAAACCAAAAAAAAAAAAAAAAAAAGAGCATCTCAAAAAATGAAAATATTCCACTGAGCTTGATTAGTTTTGAGTATAAATATTGGGTACCTCCTAAACTAGTTTAGAACATGCAACCTCAATTATGGGGAAGACTACTGATATGACAGTCGTCCAGAAGATGAACATCAACAACCTACACAAGGAGGGTAAACCACAGAAGGTCATCGCTGAAAGAGCTAGCTGTTCACAGAGAGCTGTATCGAAATATACACATAGGAAGTTGACTGGAAGGAAAAAGCATGGTAGGAAAAGGTGCATAAGCAACAGGGATGACTGCAGCCTTGGGAAGATTATCAGGAAAAGCAGATTCAAGAACTTGGGAGAGCTTCACAAGGAGTGGACCGAAGCCGGAATCGGTGCATCAAGAGCCACAGCACACAGACATCTTCAACTGTCACATTACAACTGTCACATTCCTAGAACCAAGTCACTTCTGAATCAGAAACAAAGCAAGAAGCATCTCACCTGGGCTAAGGAGAAAAAGAACTGGATTGTTGCTCATTGGTCCAAAGTCCTCTTTTCAGATGAAAGCAAGTTTTGAATTTTATTTGGAAATTATGGTCCCAGAGTCTGGAGGAAGAGTGGAGAGGCACAGAATCAAAGTTGCTTGAAGTCCAGTGTGAAGTTTCCACAGTCAGTAATGATTTGGGGTGCAATGTCATCTGTGTTGGTCCACTGTGTTTTATCAAGTACAAAATCAATGCAGCCATCTACCAGGAGATTTTAGAGTACTTTATGCTTCCTTCTGCTGACAAGCTTTTGGAGATGCGGATTTCATTTTGCAGCAGGTCTTAGCACCTACCCACAGTGCCAGAACTACTTTTAAGTGGTTTGCTGACCATAATATTACTGTGCTTGACTGGTCAGCCAATTCGCTGGACCTGAACCCCATAGAGAATCTATGGGATATTGTCAAGAGGAAGATAAGTAGCATCCGACCCAACAATACAGACAAGCTAAAGGTCGCTATCAAAGCAACCTGGGCTTTAATAATACCTCAGCAGTGCCACAGACTAATCGCCTCCATGCCACGCTGCATTGCAGGATTTTTTTTCCAAAAGGAGCCCCTACCAAGTATTGAGTACATAATTAAACCTTTGGATATTGTTTTTTTAATTGATCTTTGAGAAAATATTCTATTTTTTAAGATACTGATTTAATTTTCCTAAGCTACAAGTTGTAACCATCGGAATTACAACAAAAACTCTTGAAATATTTCAGTTTGTCTGCAATGAATCTAGAATATAAGAATGTTTGCTTTTCTAATTTTTTGAGATGCACCTATGGGGTGTTATACAGATCAGCAATTTTTTGGTACGAGTCTTTCCGTTACAACACAGAAGGGGACAGCGACACAGGAATGCAGGTAATGATGTTTACTGAACAACCAGTTGACAGAGTGCAGGTAAGTGATAGCAGGTAAATACGATGGCAGATATGGATGTAGAACTGATACTTGTCTTTGTGTTGCAGTAATGGCAGACGGATGACAGACTTTGAGCTGGAGCAGACTCAGATGAACTCACGAAGGAAGAGGAGACAATGAGGAAACGAGGGAACACACAGGTAAGTATCTTCAGTGGAGTCCTTAAGGTAAGCAAGCAGGTAAGACCATGTGCAAACGAGACTGGACAGTGACTGAGTGAGTGCGTGAGTCTTTTGTGCTGCTGCTGATGAGGGTGGTGATGGGCTGCAGGTGTGCGTGATTAAAACGGCGGTGATGACGTGAGCTGTGTCTGTGTGAAGGTAGAGCCTGGCTAGTCTGTGACATTACTAGGGGAATAGGGAATAGATCTTCCCTTGGAGCACTGGCTCACCCAGAAGCAGATCAATAGCGCAGTCCCATGGCCGGTGTGGAGGCTTTCTTGGGCAGAAGACATCACTGAAGTGGGAGTAACACTGGGGAATGTCCACTGAACGGTTGTCTAGGGGGCTTTCTTAAAGACGTAGCACAGACTGGTAATTCTTCAAAACAAGGAGAGCTTGGAACAGGAAACTCAGGAAAGCAGTCCAGGAAGCAGTTGTCACCCCACTTCAGGATTTCCCCAGTATTCCATGAAATGACTGGGTTATGCTGCTCCAACCACGGGCGCCCTGAAGATCGGTGGATTCCTCCAGAACCAGCAGATGGGGTTGCTCAACGTGGAGGATGCCGACTTGAAGTTGGATCGGGCCTGCGCTGAAGCGCACTTGACTTCGGCTGACGAGCCTTCCAGTTACCAAGTGGATCTGGTAAGTCGACGGCGTGGCTGTTGTCTTGAGATCGAGCTGTCGGCAGAGGGCGCCGGATAAGAAATTACCAGCTGACCCAGAATCGAGGAGGGCACTGACTGGAAGAGACAAACCGGCAGCAGTAAGGTTTTACAATAGTGGTGAGTGGTTTCATCTTATTAATAGAGGGAATAATCACACTCACCATGGGATGAACTGGGCGAGTGGGGCATTCAGAGATGTAATGCCCAGATAATCCACAATATAAACATAAGTTCTGGGTCAACCGTCTCTGCCGCAGACAGACGAGTGTTTTCAATTTGTATGGGTTCATTGGCTGGTTCTGGGGAGCTGACGGATTCTGGTCGGCGGAGTGAAGATGGAAAAGCGGCTGGCCCTGGTGCTCTGAGACAAGACTGCATTCGAGTGGCAAATCTGATGGATAGTTGAATGAAGTGTTCAAGCCCGATGGAATCCTCGTATGCAGCCCTTGACAATATGTGGTGATAAGGGCCTGCTCGTTCCATCTGCTAGCTGCAGCAAGGGTTCTGAATTGGAGAGCATAGTCGTTAACAGTCATTGAACCTCGTTTCAATTGGTATAACTGCTCACCGATGGATGAATCCCACGCGGGTCTTCCAAAGACGACTTTGAAGTGAGCAATGAGACTGGGTAATGGAATTTTTCTGGGACCAGAGCGGTTCAGCCCAGCGAAGCGCCTTGCTAGTTGAGAGATTATAAAAGCTACCTTAGCATTGTCGTTGGAATACAGGTGCAGTTGCATCTCCAGGACCAGCGAACATTGCAGGAGGAATCCATTGCAATCCTCCTCCGAACCAGAGAAGGGTGCCGGTTTGGCCATGGGGACTAGCGACGGCAGGTGGTGAGGAAGAGGCGGCGGTGGATGCGGAAGTGCTTGCTGGTGAAGATGCGGGTGGAGTGGCTGTGAGTGCTCGGCGCAATGCGTCTATGACCTCTTGGAATGGATCCGCGGTACTCATACTGGTGTTCAGCGGTGTTGGGCCGGTCTTCCGTTACAACACAGAAGGGGACAGCGACACAGGAAAGCAGGTAATAATGTTTATTGAACAACCAGTTGAGTGACAGAGTGCAGGTAAGTGATAGCAGGTAAATACGATGGCAGATATGGATGTAGAACTGATACTTGTCTTTGTGTTGCAGTAATGGCAGATGGATGACAGACTTTGAGCTGGAGCAGAAATAGATGAACTCACGAAGGAAGAGGAGACAATGAGGAAACGAGGGTAAGTATCTTCAGTGGAGTCCTTGAGGTAAGCAAGCAGGTAAGACCATGTGCAAACGAGACTGGACAGTGACTGAGTGAGTGCGTGAGTCTTTTGTGCTGCTGCTGATGAGGGTGGTGATGGGCTGCAGGTGTGCGTGATTAAAACGCCGGTGATGACGTGAGCTGTGTCTGTGTGAAGGTAGAGCCTGGCGTGCCTGTGACACTTTCAGTTTGGTACACAGCATTATAGTCGTTTTAATTTTAACCACTGCATTTTAACCACTGTTAAACTTCATCGGAAAAGAAGAAGAAACCATTTACCAAGAGGAAATCATTAACTTTGTTTAACTTAACCTTTGTAGCTTTAAGGATTGAGCTGTATTTAATTTAGAATTTAGTGTTTGATAACTTTATTCAATTTCTGTATATTTCTGCTTAAAGGTTCTCTAAGCGATCCTGGGTGGAGTAACTTCCTGTTGACGTTCTTAGTGTTGTCAAACAAAACAGAGGCTAGCTAGACCCTCCCTCCTCCTCCTCCTCCCCTCCCATCCGTGCTTCCTGAAACAGTCATGAAGGCGCATTTAAAATCATTCTGATCGGTTATTGGCTGGAGCGCGTTTATTATGTTTCGTGGTCCAGGCTGCACCAGTTTGTTTTTGTTGCCATTTTTGGAGCTTGTGGCGACTACAGAGACCACATTTTTTTAACGTGTGTTCAGGGGACAGGCAGCTAGCGGATAATGAGGAGATGTTTGCTGTATGTGACAAAAAATGTTTTGGCCTAAAAACATGTGACATCGCTTAGAGCACCTTTAAGGGCTCAGGTAGCTAAATATGTAATTTATTATAATGGGTTATTTTTTAAAGTCTAATAAATGTTAAAAATGATAGTTCTCAATTATACTGTATAGTTAAATGGCTATAGTCAATTGTAAAATATTAAAAGGGGGGGGGTAAAGACATCAGTAGTATTGGTATCAATAAAAGACAGCATTAAACAAATATTAAAAATATACTAAGTTATTTGTGCATTTTTGAATATTGATATAAAAATAATGTTTAAAAACAATGTTAGGTGGGATTAATCTCAATTTCAGAAAAAAGTGTGATTACTTTTTTTTTATTTGATTAACAGCACTAGTATTTTTTATATAGAAAATGGCGTATTTACATAAACTAATAAAAAGCAGCAGAGTTTTGTAAACAGCTCGAAGTAGTCATGTCATCTCCATAAGAACGGCCAATTTGGCCAATTAAGATTGGCCAATTTGGACCAAATTTCATTGGCTCTGTACTTGTACTCTGCACAGTGACAAAGTTGAATCTAATTTTAATCAGTTAATTTAAATAAGGTCATTCATAAACATTAAATAAATAATAAAAAAAAAAAATCATACAGACACACCTTCTTCTTGAGAGCACTCATCCATGTCCACGTCAACAGCCTCTGAAATAATAACAGAATAGAATATGAATAGAATAGTAATAGAATATGAATGAGTTGGAAAGCTGAAACTGGGATCAACCCAACAAGAGTAGGCAAAAATACTTGATAAAGAACTGAACGGACTGTCTAAAACGGTCCAGTTATGGTCTATTATAACTATAAAACCTGCTCTCCCCATGAGTATGTTATTCTGTCCTATTTAATTCCATTCTACTAACCACAACTCAATTCAATTTTACTACTCTATTTAAATGCTACATCTCTAAAAGAGAATGATTTACAGATGGACAAAAAAAAAAAAAAAAAAAGGCTTAATACCAGTCACATCAAGCTGAATTTCATCCAGATTCTTCCCCTTGTACTCTCCTAGCCGTCCCTTTTCCAGAGCTAAAAGTACTTTGCTAATTTTAGCCAGCTGGAGGGTGCCTTCTGGAAGACGGTAGTGCTTTCTGTGGACTGCAATGTTGTGGCCAAGGAAATCTGCTAACTGGTCGAGTTCTGTTGTTTTCAGATTTAGAACGGTTGACAGAGTAGCAATGTGTTTCCTTAGTTTTGTTGAAGTTAGCGCTTCGGGATGTTTGATGTCATCACATTCGTTCACAAACTGCCTAATGCAATCAGAACCCCTCAAGTAATGGACAGAGTGTGGCAATGCAAACAAGAAGCCATTTTCTTTCAGAACTCCACATTCTTCTCGCTTCTCGGTCAAAGCATCAAGTGATTCCCTCATTACTGGAGTAAGGAGAACAGGGACTTTCCTTCCTCTCTTTCCTACTATGGCAACCCGGACAAAATGTTTGCAAAGCTTCTGCTCGAGTGCTGTAAGGGCTAGGTTAACATCTTCATGAGTTTCTGATGTATCCTTTGACAAGTACACAGACAAGGGCATTCGGGATACCTCTCCTGATCTACGGCGGTTGAAGAGGATAACATTTGCCAGGGTCACTTTAGCTAGGTCTTTCCAGTTTAATGGAGAAGGCTCTTTTTGAAGAGCATCAAGTAGTTCTTGCTGTTTGTCAGACAAATAGCAATGAAGTTTTTGGACGTCCTGTGTGAACGGCAGAACCTGAGGAGAATTCCACTTGGTCTGATTAAGCTGAGTAAGTGCTTGACTCGCAATGTCAAATTTCCAACTTTCTTGATATAACAGTGCAAATTCCTCAGCATCTTTGGCAGTCTGTTGATCTTTCCTCATCAGTCCTTCAGACTTGATAAACATAGCTAAAGCATGCAAGCCATGCCCAACTTTGCGAGCAAGAGATGGACGTTTATATTTGCCAGTTGTGTCACTAAAACCAGCAAGGCATCTTGTAGCTCTGACAACCTGACTGTACTTTTCAGGTTTTATGAGTTCTTTTATTGACTTCACATGCGTCACCTTTTTTGCTTCAAGTACCAGCCTGGCAAGCTCTCTGAGTTTCTGTCTGATATATTGATGTTGGCTAGTTACGTGCTCATTCTTACTGAATAATCTGAGACCATACTCAAGAATGCAGCGGTCTTCCTTAACTGCAACTGCAACTTCGTCCTGGTTCATTTCGCTCAGGAACTTCCAGTATGCGTCACTAAAACCAGCTGGAGCAGGTTCTGCAAAAGCACACAACGCTTGAACTCTGGATTTTCCTCGTTTAGAGTTTTTGCCCTGAGGCTTAAAATTGCAAACCTTAAAATGTCTCCACATCACTTTTTTTCGGAACAGTCCGTAGCAGTAAACACAGTGCGTAAATTCTTGTCCTTCAGTTTTTTTCTTTGGTTGCTTCCATGGGATGAGTTGGCCTTTGCGGCTCTCCAAAACTTCAACGTTGTGCTCAAAGTTTCCTTTGTTTCGGATATAATCTAACTGTAGTCTCCTTTCTTTCGAGTTCTTTGGCAAACTTAATGCTTTAGCAACTTCAACTACGTCGCTGTGTTTACGTGACAAGTGTCTGGACATTTTCTGAACAACTTGGCTACAAAACAAGCAGTGATGCTTCTTGTTGTATCTTCTAGACCCATCTTCTTTTTTTAAAACTTCATTAACATAGACAGAGGGCTCTTCAAGAGGAACTGAAACACTCATCGCCTTCTTACTATATGTTTGCCCTGTTTTCTCTCTGCTTCTTTCATCTCTGCTATTGGAAAATCTTTGCACAGAGTCTTGACTTGTTTCAAATCTTCTGCTCTGACTGGACTCAAATTGGCTCTGACCTGAAGACTTGCACCTGCTCTTACTTGATGACTTGCTTCTGCTTTGACTAATAGATGACTTTGGTTTATTTTCCAGAGATAACTTCAAGCTGCAGTCACTGTCATTGCTTTCCCCTGTACTTTCCTCCCTGGGATCTGGAATATACTCATCTTCGCTATCGCCACATGAGTCATCTGATTCTACAAGATGCCTTTGAATCTTTCAAAAAAGAAAAAGAAAAGGTTAACAGGATTAGTCCCCCAAAATGAAGGTCATCAATCATTTATGTGCATTAGTGATCCTTCATAACATGATAGAAATAAATACAGATCACTCATTTTGACCAGAAGTTTGCACTACTTAATAGGTTTATAATGTTATATATTGTTTATTACAAACACAGAGCATTTAGTTTCAATTGGACAAGCATAGATTACCATTAGCCAGCCTGAACGACATACAAGTCTTAAAACTGTTGGTTGCAATCAATTTCCATTCAATGTGTATATATGTATATATAAACTTTAGCATGAAAAACTGACTAAACAATGAACTGCCTACTGCATGTTGGGATGACATACATTCTGTAAGGAACCTAGGTAAAAATGTAGAGAGCTTTTAAACAAGTAAATTAAATTAGAAATTAAAAATGAACTATTAATTAAAAGTTAGACCAAGAGACTAAAATCATTGACAGTGTGCCAAATATAGAGAAAAGCATAAGGTGGCACACCCCTTTCAATATTATTTGGAGCAACAATGGACTGGCATCATGTTAATGGATGAGAAATCTTAAGTTACTGTTAGTATAGTTTGACTATGAAAGGTATTTGAAGTTTACGTTTATGGAGACCTTATTCGCTTGTTAAGTCGTGACGTAAGGAATGCCGTTTCCGGGTCGGTTACATACAAAATCTGGAGTTTGGGTAGCATCAACCATTAAGTAACAAAGCATAAAAAAATTAGGCTTACAGGATGGTGACAGCTTCTCTTTGGCCTTTGTGGAGCCATTTCCGACATAGTGTCAATCTCATCTGTGCTTTCATCACTTGGAACAGAACAATCTGGTACTTTATCCATCTGCAAATAGGGAGTTTGGTCATGGTATGGTTGTTCACATTCTATCAAAATCATTTAATAAAATCATTTGCATACCGAAATGCTTTTTGTCCTTCGCTTTGGAACAACTTTGTCTGATTGAGAACTGGACTCCTCATCAGTTTCATCAACTATACTCTCACTCGAGTCAAACAGAGGGTCAGAATAATCAGGTACCCCATCCATCTGGCAAAAAGGGAGTCATTTTAATGTACGATTATACATTTTTGCTTACACTCTATTAAAACCAGTCACAGGGAAAAAAATGTTTGAACTATTTAGAAAAACTTTACACAAGAATTTAAAGTACTGCATCTGAGGCATACCTGAATGTTTTCATTCCTTGTCTTTTGTCGAACAAAAGAGGTAGGGTTGTCTTTCTCATCATCAGTCTCATCACTTTCGGAATAATTTACCAGGCCAAACCCTTCAGTAAACATCTAAATAGAATTAAAATAAATACACATTAAAAATAACTTTTAAATGAGCAACAGAAAACAGAAATAACCCACATACATGTGTTCGAGTTCGACACAGTTCAACCAAGAGTGTGCAGCTCTTAAAGGGGCCACACCATATTTATACTCGTTACACATGCCTTTAATAAAAATATCTTCAGCCCCCTCCCGCTGAAGCTTTGAATATTCAGTGCCGTTTACTACTGAGCTGCGAATCAAAAAAAAAAAAAAAAAAAAAAAAAAGGTATTCTGACCAGCCCTAATGGTATTATCACGACACAAACTTATTCGCAAAAATGTGTTGTCATAATACAGTATAACAGGTTTAATAACCATTTTCTTACAACAAAAATAACAGAACATTTAAATACAATTAAGCAATAGACAAAAGATGTATAAAGTTAAAAAAAAAAAAAAAAAAAAAAAAAAATGTACACAGATTAAAATGCAAAAGAACTATAAAGACCAATAGGTATCATTTTACAATAAGATCTCAGTTAGTTAATGCATTCAAATTCAAAATGAGCAATAGCTACATTTGCTACACAAGTTATTCATCTTTGTTACATCTCCTAGTCGTTAGCTCATTAAACAGTTGCAACTTTTGATTTTAACAGTGTTAAAATTGGAATTACCTAAGACTAATTAATGTTTAGAATCAATTTTTCATTGGCAGTTTGTTAACTAATGAAGCCGTAATGTAAAGTTTGACCGAAAAAACCCCCCAAAAAAACCAAACACTTTCAGACAATATCTAGGGCATGTTGTAGTCCAGATTAAAATGTAAAAAAGTTTGAAAATAAATAGCCTATTAAGTCTAAATATTTAAGTATTTGGCACAGTGATGAACACTATAGCAAATACACAATCTGTATCTATTTAATATCTATTTAAATCATTTAAACACTTTTCAGAAACAGAAAACGGTTTAGTTTACGAGGTCTCTAGGGTAATGGCTGAATTATGTTTAGTGCCATCTGCTGCCAGACAGTAATCTTGGCATCCATAATTGTGATTGCAATTAGAAATTCGATTAATTGTGCAGCCCTACCTAGAGGTAACAGCAAGTGTCACAGGAACATATAAGATGATCCAGAGGAATATATTTAAAATACTCAATCTGAACATGTAGCAGCTTGTAAAGTGTTGAATTACACCTGCAATAAGTTCAGTTTAAATAATGACAGGTGCTGTTTCAGTGATATAAAATCACTTAGACTGAGATCCATACGTGAGGGCCCCATAAAGCCCAGACTAGAAATGTGTGTGTGTGAGAACTTAACTGTAAATTCATTAGTTTGAGGGAGGGCCCCATAAGGCCCAGACTAGAAACGTGTGTGTGAGACGCTTAACCAGTGAGAAACCTGTCTGCATTACTCCTTTACCTGTGTGATTTCATCATGCATTTTTGGGTCATCATGGGATGGGTGATCTGTCAGGGACGTGTCGGTCTCTAGAGCAGAAGCCTGCTTCTTTGGACCCTGGAAATCAGACTAAAACAGAACAAGAACCTGTGAAGAACTTACATATGTACTGTATTCAGGCATTTACAAGTGACACAAGACCTCTCATGTAAAAACAGTCTCTCAACTAGCATATAGTTGAAATTTAAACATACACAGAGCTTTCCTAGAGGTAACAGCAAGTGTCACAGGAACATATAAGATGATCCAGAGGAATATATATAAAATACTCAATCTGAACATGTAGCAGCTTGTAAAGTGTTGAATTACACCTGCAATAAGTTCAGTTTAAATAATGACAGGTGCTGTTTCAGTGATATAAAATCACTTAGACTGAGATCCATACGTGAGGGCCCCATAAAGCCCAGACTAGAAATGTGTGTGTGTGAGAACTTAACTGTAAATTCATTAGTTTGAGGGAGGGCCCCATAAGGCCCAGACTAGAAACGTGTGTGTGAGACGCTTAACCAGTGAGAAACCTGTCTGCATTACTCCTTTACCTGTGTGATTTCATCATGCATTTTTGGGTCATCATGGGATGGGTGATCTGTCAGGGACGTGTCGGTCTCTAGAGCAGAAGCCTGCTTCTTTGGACCCTGGAAATCAGACTAAAACAGAACAAGAACCTGTGAAGAACTTACATATGTACTGTATTCAGGCATTTACAAGTGACACAAGACCTCTCATGTAAAAACAGTCTCTCAACTAGCATATAGTTGAAATTTAAACATACACAGAGCTTTCCTAGAGGTAACAGCAAGTGTCACAGGAACATATAAGATGATCCAGAGGAATATATATAAAATACTCAATCTGAACATGTAGCAGCTTGTAAAGTGTTGAATTACACCTGCAATAAGTTCAGTTTAAATAATGACAGGTGCTGTTTCAGTGATATAAAATCACTTAGACTGAGATCCATACGTGAGGGCCCCATAAAGCCCAGACTAGAAATGTGTGTGTGTGAGAACTTAACTGTAAATTCATTAGTTTGAGGGAGGGCCCCATAAGGCCCAGACTAGAAACGTGTGTGTGAGACGCTTAACCAGTGAGAAACCTGTCTGCATTACTCCTTTACCTGTGTGATTTCATCATGCATTTTTGGGTCATCATGGGATGGGTGATCTGTCAGGGACGTGTCGGTCTCTAGAGCAGAAGCCTGCTTCTTTGGACCCTGGAAATCAGACTAAAACAGAACAAGAACCTGTGAAGAACTTACATATGTACTGTATTCAGGCATTTACAAGTGACACAAGACCTCTCATGTAAAAACAGTCTCTCAACTAGCATATAGTTGAAATTTAAACATACACAGAGCTTTCCTAGAGGTAACAGCAAGTGTCACAGGAACATATAAGATGATCCAGAGGAATATATATAAAATACTCAATCTGAACATGTAGCAGCTTGTAAAGTGTTGAATTACACCTGCAATAAGTTCAGTTTAAATAATGACAGGTGCTGTTTCAGTGATATAAAATCACTTAGACTGAGATCCATACGTGAGGGCCCCATAAAGCCCAGACTAGAAATGTGTGTGTGTGAGAACTTAACTGTAAATTCATTAGTTTGAGGGAGGGCCCCATAAGGCCCAGACTAGAAACGTGTGTGTGAGACGCTTAACCAGTGAGAAACCTGTCTGCATTACTCCTTTACCTGTGTGATTTCATCATGCATTTTTGGGTCATCATGGGATGGGTGATCTGTCAGGGACGTGTCGGTCTCTAGAGCAGAAGCCTGCTTCTTTGGACCCTGGAAATCAGACTAAAACAGAACAAGAACCTGTGAAGAACTTACATATGTACTGTATTCAGGCATTTACAAGTGACACAAGACCTCTCATGTAAAAACAGTCTCTCAACTAGCATATAGTTGAAATTTAAACATACACAGAGCTTTCCTAGAGGTAACAGCAAGTGTCACAGGAACATATAAGATGATCCAGAGGAATATATATAAAATACTCAATCTGAACATGTAGCAGCTTGTAAAGTGTTGAATTACACCTGCAATAAGTTCAGTTTAAATAATGACAGGTGCTGTTTCAGTGATATAAAATCACTTAGACTGAGATCCATACGTGAGGGCCCCATAAAGCCCAGACTAGAAATGTGTGTGTGTGAGAACTTAACTGTAAATTCATTAGTTTGAGGGAGGGCCCCATAAGGCCCAGACTAGAAACGTGTGTGTGAGACGCTTAACCAGTGAGAAACCTGTCTGCATTACTCCTTTACCTGTGTGATTTCATCATGCATTTTTGGGTCATCATGGGATGGGTGATCTGTCAGGGACGTGTCGGTCTCTAGAGCAGAAGCCTGCTTCTTTGGACCCTGGAAATCAGACTAAAACAGAACAAGAACCTGTGAAGAACTTACATATGTACTGTATTCAGGCATTTACAAGTGACACAAGACCTCTCATGTAAAAACAGTCTCTCAACTAGCATATAGTTGAAATTTAAACATACACAGAGCTTTCCTAGAGGTAACAGCAAGTGTCACAGGAACATATAAGATGATCCAGAGGAATATATATAAAATACTCAATCTGAACATGTAGCAGCTTGTAAAGTGTTGAATTACACCTGCAATAAGTTCAGTTTAAATAATGACAGGTGCTGTTTCAGTGATATAAAATCACTTAGACTGAGATCCATACGTGAGGGCCCCATAAAGCCCAGACTAGAAATGTGTGTGTGTGAGAACTTAACTGTAAATTCATTAGTTTGAGGGAGGGCCCCATAAGGCCCAGACTAGAAACGTGTGTGTGAGACGCTTAACCAGTGAGAAACCTGTCTGCATTACTCCTTTACCTGTGTGATTTCATCATGCATTTTTGGGTCATCATGGGATGGGTGATCTGTCAGGGACGTGTCGGTCTCTAGAGCAGAAGCCTGCTTCTTTGGACCCTGGAAATCAGACTAAAACAGAACAAGAACCTGTGAAGAACTTACATATGTACTGTATTCAGGCATTTATAAGTGACACAAGACCTCTCATGTAAAAACAGTCTCTCAACTAGCATATAGTTGAAATTTAAACATACACAGAGCTTTCCTAGAGGTAACAGCAAGTGTCACAGGAACATATAAGATGATCCAGAGGAATATATTTAAAATACTCAATCTGAACATGTAGCAGCTTGTAAAGTGTTGAATTACACCTGCAATAAGTTCAGTTTAAATAATGACAGGTGCTGTTTCAGTGATATAAAATCACTTAGACTGAGATCCATACGTGAGGGCCCCATAAAGCCCAGACTAGAAATGTGTGTGTGTGAGAACTTAACTGTAAATTCATTAGTTTGAGGGAGGGCCCCATAAGGCCCAGACTAGAAACGTGTGTGTGAGACGCTTAACCAGTGAGAAACCTGTCTGCATTACTCCTTTACCTGTGTGATTTCATCATGCATTTTTGGGTCATCATGGGATGGGTGATCTGTCAGGGACGTGTCGGTCTCTAGAGCAGAAGCCTGCTTCTTTGGACCCTGGAAATCAGACTAAAACAGAACAAGAACCTGTGAAGAACTTACATATGTACTGTATTCAGGCATTTATAAGTGACACAAGACCTCTCATGTAAAAACAGTCTCTCAACTAGCATATAGTTGAAATTTAAACATACACAGAGCTTTCCTAGAGGTAACAGCAAGTGTCACAGGAACATATAAGATGATCCAGAGGAATATATTTAAAATACTCAATCTGAACATGTAGCAGCTTGTAAAGTGTTGAATTACACCTGCAATAAGTTCAGTTTAAATAATGACAGGTGCTGTTTCAGTGATATAAAATCACTTAGACTGAGATCCATACGTGAGGGCCCCATAAAGCCCAGACTAGAAATGTGTGTGTGTGAGAACTTAACTGTAAATTCATTAGTTTGAGGGAGGGCCCCATAAGGCCCAGACTAGAAACGTGTGTGTGTGACGCTTAACCAGTGAGAAACCTGTCTGCATTACTCCTTTACCTGTGTGATTTCATCATGCATTTTTGGGTCATCATGGGATGGGTGATCTGTCAGGGACGTGTCGGTCTCTAGAGCAGAAGCCTGCTTCTTTGGACCCTGGAAATCAGACTAAAACAGAACAAGAACCTGTGAAGAACTTACATATGTACTGTATTCAGGCATTTACAAGTGACACAAGACCTCTCATGTAAAAACAGTCTCTCAACTAGCATATAGTTGAAATTTAAACATACACAGAGCTTTCCTAGAGGTAACAGCAAGTGTCACAGGAACATATAAGATGATCCAGAGGAATATATATAAAATACTCAATCTGAACATGTAGCAGCTTGTAAAGTGTTGAATTACACCTGCAATAAGTTCAGTTTAAATAATGACAGGTGCTGTTTCAGTGATATAAAATCACTTAGACTGAGATCCATACGTGAGGGCCCCATAAAGCCCAGACTAGAAATGTGTGTGTGTGAGAACTTAACTGTAAATTCATTAGTTTGAGGGAGGGCCCCATAAGGCCCAGACTAGAAACGTGTGTGTGAGACGCTTAACCAGTGAGAAACCTGTCTGCATTACTCCTTTACCTGTGTGATTTCATCATGCATTTTTGGGTCATCATGGGATGGGTGATCTGTCAGGGACGTGTCGGTCTCTAGAGCAGAAGCCTGCTTCTTTGGACCCTGGAAATCAGACAAAAAGATTGATATATATATATAAAGTAGCTGTGCTACTCAACACATTTTTACATTTTTTTTTAAATTAAATAATAAAATAACATGACTAATCTAACTCACCTTGTTACGCCATGGCCATTGTGCATCACCATAGTTATATTCAATTTCACTTCCTATTTCAATTCTTTTCACGGCAAATAGACATAAATGTGGCCTGTTATTTACTATGATTTTTTTCATAGAGCAGTTGGGAGATTTGTGATTGTCATTACACAGTCTTCCAAGGGATCCATCTTCTTTGGATGCATCAATACTAAAAAGGTATATAAAAAAAAAAAAAAAAAAACTTTGAAAGATCGTTTAAAGAAAACCCTTTAAACATTGAACTACAATATTATGTGCACAAATGTTACACATTTGCACATACATACATGTAAGAGTCATTTAAATTACACAACAAATATAACTGTATGACATAAAAAGCAGAAAGTCCCAAAAAGTGCTTCTCATCCCCCGTAGTGAAAGATTTTATTGTTGATAATATGTCAGTGTATTGTTCTATATGCTTTGAGACAAACCATGTTCAAATTCAGTCAATACCATTGCTGAGTATTTTAAGTTAAGACTGCAGAGTACCACAGAACAGGCAGAAAAACAGGCAGTACAGGGGGACTTCAAGACGTATCATCAGAGTTAACTGCTGATGTCCAGATTAGTCCTGCTTTTGCTCATTCAAAAGAGTGTTGCATGTCTTTGTTAGAATTTCACAGATCTTTCAAAACATGTATCTTGACATACTCACCACCAGTGACGTT
>NC_063058.1:35603067-35688067 GCF_018812025.1 Megalobrama amblycephala | reverse complement strand
CTGACACATAATCTGTGCACATATCCCAGGCTACCAAAAATAAGAATAATCAGTTTGGTCCTGTAACCACACACTGCCAAAGCATTGGTTAATGCCTGATACTTCAACATTTTCTCAGAAAAACACAAGTCCATGTAAAGATCAAAACAGCAGCCCACTTCCAGAATCAGAATGTTCTTAGAAAGTTCATCGATGACTACAATGTCTGGAGTGTTTGGGTATTCTCTGAGAACACTTTTAAGGGAGTTTATATTATTATCATCCAGGTTTAAAAGCCAACTAATTTTAACAGTTTTGTTTGTATGTATTGCACTTTGTCCAGATACTTTACGCAGTTCTTGAGCCGTTATATTTACGATGCGATCATGACGCGCAATGTACAGTCCTTTAAACGCAGGGCATCCGTTCAGTATGTGCGCTGTAGATTCCATTATCTTATCGCTGTGTAGTAAACAGAATGGTTCATGGTGTTTTGGGAACCACAAAGAGAGGTTGTATTTAGTCGGGAGAGTTTGCAGCCGAGCTTTAATAACAAATTTTAGGATATCTTCATTAACTGCTGAATTTTGTAACGCAGAGTGTGAGACTGTATGATCTGTGCTCTTTTCCTTGAAGGCGCAGGTTAACCCAGTAATCACGCTGTTGTGCATGAAAGTATTGGAGGATTTCATACCTGCACGTCCGGCTGTTCAACCTCTCGCTGGTTCCATTGTGATGTATAGACGCCTCGACATACACATTTGGGTCCATAATCTGCCCCTGACTGATATTCACCTGCTCCCCGCCAGTATGTGCCCAGTTCAACTGTATATTGTTATTGCTGCACAAATCATTCAGATCGGGCCAATCCGAACGTACTCCGAATCCCGTGGCTCTAGTATCCAGCTTTCCACTAGGTTTCTTCCGGAAACCGAGGAAGCTTGGTTCTCCGTCTGCAGCATAGGGGACCTTGCGTTTGCTCAGATCCAGCAACAGTGAACGCCGGGCAACTTCACGAACTGTAGGGTCATCGTTATTCAACATATGCAGTAGATGCTTTACTCTAGTCGCTGTATAAACACACACACACACACACACACACACACACACACACACACACACACACACGCACACACACACACACACACACTCACACACACACACACTCACACGCACGCACACACACACGCACACACGCACACACACACACACTCTCACACACACACACACACACACACTCACACACACACTCACACACACACACACACACACACACTCACCTTTGAACCGTCTGAACATCTGTCTGCAGGCGCAACAACAGACCCAATAAACTGCAGCCTACAGCTGATGATGAAGATGATGAAGATGAGACTGACGCAGCACTAGACACACAATAACCTCTGAACATGTGACTCGTTTCAGCTACAGTAAGCCAGCTGTCACTCAGAGCAGGTTAATTCATGAGTTCACATGTGTGTTTGATCAGAAATACTGTAAGATAATTATGGTTCATATTTTAATAAAGCGATATCACACTACCTCTCTCTCCCATCATGCTCTCAGACGCTTCTTTACCATGGTATCAAGGTATACTGCTCAAAAGTTTGGGTCTGTCAGTTTATTAATGTTTTTGCTGCATTTATTTGATCAGAAATACAGTAAAAACAGTGAAATATTATTCCAGTGTAAATCAGCTGTTTTCTATGTGAATATATAGTAAAGTGTAATTTATTCCTGTGATCAAAGCTGAATTTTCAGCATCATTACTCCAGTCTTCAGTGTCACATGATCCTTCAGAAATCATTCTGATATGATGATTTGATGCTCAAAAACATTTATGATTATTATCAATGTTGAAAACAGTTCATATTTCTGTGGAAACTGTGACACATTTTATAGAATAGAAAGTTCAAAAGAACAGAATTTACTTTAAATAGAATCTTTTGTAACATTATAAATATTTGAAATAGAATCTTTTGTAACATTATTAATATTTGAAATAGAATCTTTTGTAACATTATTAATGTCACTTTTGATCAGTTTGATGCATCCGTGATAAATAAAAGTGTTTCTTTAGTGAAGTGATGTTTGCGGTGAGTTAGTGCATGTTTAGCTCAGATTGAGCGGCTCTTCCATAACGAGGCGGATCAATGGATGTGTGTGTCGGACCGTCCCATCAGAGCTTTAATGCAGCGGGTCGAGTGTGTTCAGTCACATCAGACACACACACGCGCGACCATGAAGCATCACTGCGCCATCAAACACGGCGTCTTCAAAGAGTTCCTGGCCGAGTTCCTCGGGACCTTCGTGCTGGTGGTGAGTTTCTGTCCTTCACTCATTAAACAGATTTATTCTTCACGCACTGACACAAATATTTAACATTGTACTGATATTTAATAAAGTATTGGTGATGTATGTTTCTCGTGTGTGTGTGTGTGTGTGTGTCAGTTGTTCGGCTGCGGGTCGGTGGCACAGACGGTGTTGAGCAGAAACACTCTGGGAGAACCGCTGACCGTCCACATCGGCTTCAGCACCGGACTCATGATGGGCGTCTACGTGTCCGGCGGCGTGTCGGGTAAAACACACACACACACACACACACACAAGCCTCTACAGGTTATACAACATCACACACACTGAGAAACATGATCTTCTAACTCTTGTTCTCCAAACAAACATCTGAAAATCACGATACATTTACTGGAGAAGAGAAATTACTTTTGTTTTCTGGAAGAAATCAGAATGAAGTGAGTTTGTGCTTAAAACTAGAACAAATATGGAGTCAGAACAGTAATACGAATGTTTAGATGAACAGAAACAGTGAGGAAGAACATGGTGTTTGGCAGTGTGTGATGATGTGTGGTGGTGTTGTCATGGACACTCACACGTGAGCCGGAATAACACCATCTGATCATTGGATTTCCCAGAACGGATCAATAAATCCTATTGGTCCACATGAGTTGGCAGTGGTGTGTGTGTTTGTCAGGTGAGACGACTGAGATGTTTTTCTGTGACTGACACATTGATCTGATCGGTCAGGCTTGAATGAACCGAGGTCATACAGCGCCTGGAGCGTCAGGACGGATCCATTGATCTCACAGCGTGTGTGTGAGTGTGTGTGTGTGTGTGTGAGTGTGTGTGTGTGTGTGAGTGTGAGTGTGTGTGAGTGTGTGTGTGTGTGAGTGTGAGTGTGTGTGTGTGAGTGTGTGTGTGTGTGTGTGAGTGTGAGTGTGTGTGAGTGTGTGTGTGTGTGTGTGTGTGTGTGTGTTTATAGCACTATTACCATGTCTTTCTCGTTACAATCAGTGTTATTTCAGTGTTTGTCAGTTTATGATAAACGACTTCAGTTTTTTCAACATTTATGTGATTAAAGTCGAGTCGACTACTCGCTGATGATGTCATTAATGAACACACACGCCTGACCCTCGAGCTGAGGCTGAACGGGTCGTCTTGTGCACATCGGTGTCGTACGGCAGCGCTGCCCACTAGGCTACTGTCCTTCACTCTTATCAGTTCTCGTCTTTGGGCTGTTATATTTCTCAGATTTCTGCTCGTTCTAGATCAGACACAGATAAAGCAGCACAGTGTCATGTGTATGAATGGCAGCATCTCTCTAATAGTGAAGCTGTGTGTTTTAGTTACTCAGAAATATATGCTGGAACTTTTCAGTTTCTAAGCTATTTTATAGATAAATCACAGAACAGTGAAAATACATTTCTGCGCTCCTGAATGATTCTGTGTGTGATCTGCTCGTGATGTGTGTGTGTGATTGTGTGAGTGTGTGTGTGTGTGAGTGTGTGTGTGTGTGTGAGTGTGAGTGTGTGTGTGTGTGAGTGTGTGTGTGTGTGAGTGTGAGTGTGTGTGTGTGTGAGTGTGTGTGTGTGTGTGTGAGTGTGAGTGTGTGTGAGTGTGTGTGTGTGTGTGTGTGTGTGTGTGTGTGAGTGTGTGTGTGTGTGTGTGTGTGTTTATAGCACTATTACCATGTCTTTCTCGTTACAATCAGTGTTATTTCAGTGTTTGTCAGTTTATGATAAACGACTTCAGTTTTTTCAACATTTATGTGATTAAAGTCGAGTCGACTACTCGCTGATGATGTCATTAATGAACACACACGCCTGACCCTCGAGCTGAGGCTGAACGGGTCGTCTTGTGCACATCGGTGTCGTACGGCAGCGCTGCCACTAGGCTACTGTCCTTCACTCTTATCAGTTCTCGTCTTTGGGCTGTTATATTTCTCAGATTTCTGCTCGTTCTAGATCAGACACAGATAAAGCAGCACAGTGTCATGTGTATGAATGGCAGCATCTCTCTAATAGTGAAGCTGTGTGTTTTAGTTACTCAGAAATATATGCTGGAACTTTTCAGTTTCTAAGCTATTTTATAGATAAATCACAGAACAGTGAAAATACATTTCTGCGCTCCTGAATGATTCTGTGTGTGATCTGCTCGTGATGTGTGTGTGTGATTGTGTGAGTGTGTGTGTGTGTGTGTGTGAGTGTGTGAGTGTGTGTGTGTGTGTGTGTGAGTGTGTGAGTGTGTGTGTGTGTGTGTGAGTGTGTGTGTGTGAGTGTGTGTGTGTGAGTGTGTGTGTGTGAGTGTGTGATTGTGTGAGTGTGTGTGTGTGAGTGTGTGTGTGTGATTGTGTGAGTGTGTGTGTGTGTGTGTGTGAGTGTGTGTGTGTGTGTGTGTGTGTGAGTGTGTGTGTGTGTGTGTGTGAGTGTGTGTGTGTGTGTGTGTGTGTGTTATGCAGCAGTGCATTAGTTTAGAACGGCGATTAACTGTACATTGAGCTGTTTGAAACGTGCATTCACCTGATCGATATTGAGCATGGAGATGGTAAAGTCACTCATTGTGGAGCGCTCTCAGAGTGAGCATTAATTTGTCATTTTAACTGTTTGGAAACAGAGTGTAAAAGTGGACTTCAAAGATTTCTTATCCTGTTGCGCCCTCTATAGGTCATGACCAGCGACTAGTGAACGTCATGCTTAAAGCATCATGGCAGAGCATTAGTTCACTTTCAAATGAAAATTACTCCCAGCTTTACTCTCCCTCAGCCCATCCTAGCTGTATACGACTTTCTTCTGTCTGACGAACACAATCGGAGTAACTGACTCGACATAGGAAGGGTTAGGATGTGGCGTAAGCTTTGTGAACTGTGAGAGTTTTACACTTTCTTCGTAACTTCAATATGGAAGGCGGTTTGGCGGAAGCTAGATATTTTACTTCATAAATTACTTCTTAAATATGGATATTTTCTTACACAAACACATTGCTTCACTGCAGACGGCCTTTATTAACCCCCGGAGCCGTGTGGAGCACGTTTATGATGGATGGAGACTCTTTCTTCAGCTCATACTCACTGACATCATTCACTGCCATTATAAAGCTCGGATGCGTCAGGATATTTATTAATATTTCTCAGACTGTGTTCGTCAGAAAGAAGAAAGTCATATACACGCAGGACAGCTTGAGGGAGAGTAAAGCTTGGGCTGATCTTCATTTGAAACTGAACTGATCCTTTAAAGTCGACGAGTCTGTACAAGCCCAGTACAGAACAATAATAGTTTAATATCAGCGTGGCCGTGATAATTCAGCCAGGTTTGGATTGACGGATTTTCCTGTTTGTTTGTTTTTTATAAATTGCAGTTTTAAATAACTGTAAAATTGACAGGGTGTTCTGTCAATATGCTTCAATTATTGTGTATTTTCAGTGTGAGATATCAATGGCTGATGTTTCCTCAGGCGGTCACCTCAATCCGGCCGTGTCTCTGGCGATGGTGATCCTGGGGAAGCTGAAGATCTGGAAGTTTCCCATCTATGTGACGGCGCAGATGCTCGGGGCGTTCGTCGGTGCGGCCGCGGTGTTCGGACTGTATTACGGTGAGTTTGATGGGATCCGGTGGTTCCCCTCGTGTTTCGGATCTGATTAATGCGTGTGTTTGCGTGTTCAGATGCCTTCATGGATTTCACCAGCGGGATCCTGTCGGTGACGGGAATCAACGCCACAGGACACATCTTTGCGTCGTATCCGGGGAGACACCTGACCGTCCTGGGCGGATTCGTGGATCAGGTCAGTCTGGATCAGGGTTTGACCGCAGTAACCCAGACTAATGCACATCGATCAGCTCAGCGTTTCTACCCAAAAACACACAATCTGACCTGATTCAGATCCTTCTGTCCTCAATAAACCAGTGTTTCCAGTGATTTACTCCAGCTGAAGCTCTCCTGATCTCCGTCTGTCAGGTGGTGGGAACGGGAATGCTGGTGCTCTGTATCCTGGCCATCGTGGACGGGAGGAACATCGGCGCTCCGAAAGGCGTGGAGCCGCTGGCCGTGGGTCTGATCCTCCTGGGCATCAGCGTGTCGATGGGGCTGAACTGCGGATACCCTCTGAACCCGGCGCGAGACCTCGGCCCACGCCTCTTCACCGCCGCGGCCGGATGGGGGATGGAGGTGTTCAGGTAGGAAACGGGACAGAAGCGCATCAGCGACCGATCTGGAGCGTCTGCTGCTCTAATTAGCAGAACTTGTTTCCTTCCTAAATCTAGTGCCAAATTCACACTGTAAAGGTGCTTTTACACAGACGGCTGCTCAGAGCTGACATGAATGCAGCTGTATGCTTTGACTCTCAGCCGGGGATTGTTTAGTGCAGCAGTCCATCTTCACACAGAGCAGATGAGCCTCACTGGGGTTTACATCAGTGTCTGGAGCTTCAGACGGTCATGTTGACAGTCACAGCGTCTGTGTTTGTTCCCACCATGTGCTGGAGTTAATGAGCTCTGATGGTTAATTAATGTGCCCCCCACACACACACACACACACACACACACACACACCAACCTCTATTGATCAGGTCATTACATAATATCACATGCACTCGAGAGATTTAAATGTGACTATGGATGCAGAATCACATGATCTCACACACACGTTTGTTTGACTGCATTAGTAAATTCATCTCATAGATTTCTATTGTTTTTCTATCAGTATAATGATATTTTCTGTGTAACCCTAAACAAACCCTCACAGAGACCCGCCCAAAACACTCGATTTAAACGCAACTAGTGAGGATGTGTCAAATGTAGTTATGATGACTGATGAAATAAACGAGTGCTGCTTTATCTGTGATTGTGAAGCTGCTGCAGAATCATGTGATATAGTGTGTGTGTGTGTGTGTGTGTGTGTGTGTGTGTGTGTGTGTGTGTGTGTGTGCAGCACTGCTGATTACTGGTGGTGGATCCCCGTTGCCGGGCCGATGGTGGGGGGCGTCGCTGGCGCTGTAATCTACTTCCTGTTGATCGAGCTGCATCACTCCAACCACAACGACAAACCTCACGAAGAGCCCGAGGAAGAGGAGGACGAGGAGGAAGAGGAGGACAGCAGCCTGAAGGACAAATACGAGATGATCAACATGAGCTAGAAACCAGAGACGAGGAGAAATGAGATCAGAGTTCCTGCCGTCATCAAGTAAAGCTGGTCATTTTCATACTGAAACGCTGTTTACGTCCATCAGCAGACGATTAAAGTAGTTCCACCTCATTAGACTCTTTACAGCTCTCATAATGATCTGGGTTTTGCTGAAGTGCTTTAACAACACAAGCTTCACGTCTGAAAACATGATGTTCCTCCTCAGTGTTTCAGCACAAACATCTAAACGTTCATGATACTTTCACTGGAGAAGAGAAATGCCTGACGATATTAAGGAAAAAAATGAATCAAAATGAAGTGAGTTTGTGTTTAAAACAAGATCAAATATCTGCCAGAGGAGTCAGAAAAATAATCTTATTTGACCTTTGAATTATGATTATTTTTCTGACTCCATTGATTTGATCTTGTTTTAAACACACACTTTGATATCATTTCAGTAGTTTTTAGTCATTTCTCTTCTCCAGTAAATGTTTCTTGATGTAACAAGACAGAAACACTGAGGAAGAACATCATGTTTTAGCGGTATAACGTTGTCCCATGATCCTCCACTGTACAGAAAGTGTGATTTTATGTTGCTGCTGATGATAATATTGTACTGAACCCACAATAATGGTTTAAATGGCTTTTTAAAGTGACGGATGCACTGAAACACGTCAGGAATTCTGCCCAGAATTAAGCAAAAATCAGCAAACGAAAGCATCAGATTGTCAGAAACATCCTGCAGACAAACGTGTGTGAAGCTGGCATCACGTCACACGCGTGAACTGAAGCGTGACGGTTTTCCACTAGATCACGACTGTTGAGTTTTCATGTTAACTGTCAGTTTGTTTCACCTTATTGTCATTCATTTACTTTCTACATTATTCATGTTTATGATTATTGTTCATGTGTTTGTAGACTTTTGGTTTTAAAAGCCTTTCGTAAAAGTAGATAAACATCTTTTGTAATGAAATCCTACGACATCGACTGTATATTTGTGTTTTTTGCTGAAATAAAGAAGAAACTTTTACAGCAAACTGGTCTTTCTTCCAGACACACATCAGATGACTGTGTCATGTGTTTCTGCTGAGGGTGAATGAAGACGCTCATCTTCACTTCTGTTTTTATTTTAGTCTATCAATATATTTTAGTTTCTATTTCAGTTAACACATGCTAATGACTTATATGATGTAAAATGTTCTTTAAATTAAAAGTAACTATTCCTGTCCGGTCCAGATCACACATGGTGTGTATCGGTTGACAAACAACTAGATAAAAACAACTTGATGAATGTGCTTTAGTGAATTGTGCTTTATTAAAAGGTCCCGCCTCTGATTGAGCGATGGCCAATCATGGTGTCAAATGTGATGAAATTCAGGGACATTCCAGGCATCGACTCTAGAACAAAGGATTAAAAACAAAAACTGAACATATTTTATGGTTTTAGTTTCTTCTGAAGCAGTACATGATAGTTTGATAAATTTAGTTTGTTGTTGTTAAATGTTCCTTTTTTAACATGTAATTTTGAATAAGTTCCATTTTTCTTCTTTTCTTGAGTTCATTGTTTCAGTTTTTGTTGCTGAACTTTAATAACCTTTATACAGATAACATGTTTCAACAGAGATCAAGCGAAACTTGATAACATCTTTCTCTTTCCATTGAACCTGTAAACTGAGTCACTTGCCTTTTATTGCACATATTTTAGTAATCGTCAATCATAAAACTCACACACACTGAAAATTCATCCTGTGAAAACTATTTTGAAAGTCAAAATTATTTTGTTAAATATATATTTTGTGTACGATGAAAAGGTTCATTCAGTACATTTGCAGTAAACCTCTCAGACACTTTCATTTTTTGAAGCTGTTTTCACTTCTGCCATCTGCTGTCTTCTCTGAAAGAGGTCTGTATTCAGTCAAAGAGAAAGGGTGGAGACAGTTAACGGATTAACCCACTGTATTTTCCCTTTACAAACAGTGGCAGAACCAGCAGCCAATCAGAGCGGAGAGTCTTTTCCCGTGAGTCACTCAGGCCCCTCCCACCGTCTCTCTACCTTGAGCCGCTCTTCAGATCCACAGAAGAGCAGAAGTGGATCCACAGGAAGAGTCTCGGTTCCCTGCGCTGATCATGAGAGTCCTGAGCGCTTTATTCCTCGTGTGTGCGTTCGCTGCGTCTGTGGCCGGAGATCCAAACATCACAGGTGAGAAGAACCTGATTCCTGAAACACATACCGGCACATGCAGCAGCTCTTATTTTAGTCAGACACAGTGAACTTCACTCTGTAATTGCATGTTCTCGGAGAGGCTCTTTGAACGTTTGCCATGGAAAGAGTTGAAAGCCACAGAACAGCATGATGGGACGGGGTTTCTCTAAAATTACACATCTGGTTTATTTCCAGAAGCTGCGGCAGAGACTCTCAGCTCGACTCCGGTGAAGACGCTGCTGAAGTCCAGCTTCCATCTGTATCACGAGGGGAAGGTGTTTGAGGAGACCTGCGCCCTGCTCCCGTTCAGGTCCGAAAGCCTCCTCAGATGTGGCTACAACCACAGCCATCCTCTGGTGCTGATCATTCACGGATGGACGGTACGTCGGACACACAGACATGAAGGGAACGTCAAGTCAAGTCAAGTCAAATTTATTTATATAGCGCTTTTACAATTGGTAATTGTTTCAAAGCAGCTTTACATATTAGAAGCACAGAAAAAAGGGAAGTGGTTAAAAATAAGCTGTACAAACAAGCGTGGTAATATGTAACATATACAAGATGGTGCTACATTAAGCCAATGTCGGCTGACTCCCAGGGGTGGAAAAAACCCCCTAGGAGAAAACCCAGCGTGGGAAAAAAGTCCTAGGAGGGAAAAAACCCCTTGGAAGATATATATAATATATGTAAATGGATATGGAGATCAAAATCTGAATTATACATTTTTATTATAGCGATTAAAAATAGATTATATATAAATATATGTAAGCGATACGGGGATTAAAAATCTGAATTATAGATGCAGCGTGATGAGAGAGAACAAAGACGAATCTTCCAGTAACATTATTAGAACGTTCAATCAAAGTTATCTGGTCTTTAATAATGTTCCAAATTATACATTATACATTAATTCATGGAACGTTTTTAAATGTTTAAGTTGGACGTTCGTCTAACATTTTTTAAATGCTACTTGTTTCAGAACGTTCAGAGAACATTAAAAAGTAACGTTCCCATAATGTTTGAAGAATCAAATGTTTCCTCAACGTTCACATAACCAAGAAAAAACATTTTAAAATCTGGACCTTTTGAATGTTCAGAAATAACATCTTCAACATTTGAACATATTGTTGTTGGCTGGGCTGAGCTGCTGATTAATGCTCACACTGCTGCTTCTCAGAAGAAATGCGATCATAAGTTGTGAAAACACTTGTTTTTTCCACTAACCATCTGTGTATTGCCTGTGAAGTTCATGTGTCAACAAACATGCAGAGCCGACAGGAAGTTCTTTGAGACGGAGGGAAGGGAATGAATCCCGTTGTTTAACAGCATGTTCAGTGTTGATGTGATCTTCTGCTCTCAGATGAACGGACTCATGGAGCAGTGGATCTTCAATCTGGCCTCTGCGCTGAAGGTCCGGCTCGGGCAGGTCAACGTGCTCATCAGCGATTGGAGGAATCTGGCCCTTCAGCCGTATCCAATCGCAGCCAAGAACAGCAGACAGGTGGGGCAGGACGTGGCTGCGCTGCTCAAATGGCTGGAGGTAATGAGGATCTTTAATGGGAACATTCTGGGAATGAAGCCCACTGCATATAAAAACCTAAACGTGCTGGTGGTCCACTGGGTGAACTTCTATAGTGGTGAACAATTCCCCACTCGAGTGAAACGCTTCTCAAACAAGAACAAATGTAGGGCGGGGCTTGATTTTGTCTGTGGGAATTGATTGGATGGTTGTGGTTTGCTATTGGTGGATCTCATGTGAGTGACAGGTTGCCCCGCCCTCATCATCAGAGAAGAGAAGAGATGCTGCAAGAGGAAGATATTCTGATCCAAGATAACCAGGAACATGAATTTAACACAATAATAATAATGTTCACCTATAAATGATGTTTTATTAACACAGTAGTGCAGGAGCACGTTAGATAATCAACCTAATACGCATGTGAGGATATATATAGCCAACCCACCTCTATCACATGACAGTTTCCAGCATCCCTCCACCAACCCAATATTTCCTATCCCAACCAGGCATGGGCGAGTACTATGGGATAGCCCTTCCCACGGACAGCACGGCAAATATGCATACTTTTTCTTTATCGGATTGATAAGGGTGAACTTGTGAAATCATTTAGAATAAACACTGCAATAGTCCATACAAATGCAAGAATCAGTTTTGAATTTATTTTTAAAAAATTTAAATATAAAAAGCTTTGTCTGTGATAAGGTTTCTTACTGTATGTCCGTCAGTATCTACGTGTTTGAGTCCTGACGGCACTTCCTCTCTGGACAGGAAGCTGCTCAGCTCTCCATGGATGAAGTCCATCTGATTGGCTACAGTCTGGGAGCGCATGTGGCTGGATTTGCAGGAAGCCATTTCAGAGGACGGAGGAAAGTGGGCCGCATTACTGGTATGAAGAAGGCAAACACGTGCATCAAACAGGATTCATCAGAGTCTGCTGGTGTTTACATTCAGTGAGTGTCAGTGGAGAAAGATGCAGTACCATCATCTGACCACTGACCATGATAACCAGCTGACCTGCTGTCATGAATCAGTAGAATGAGCAAGTGAAGATCTTAACATGATTCAGTCATTCAGAGTTACTGTCTTGTGTCGAAAGAGACCCGCATTCTCCACCAACTTCTGATGAGAAGCTCAATGAAAGTCTCGTCTGTTCCAGCCCATAAAGACCAATACATCACAATCTGAAGCTCATTTACATTGATGTCTGTTGTGTGACGCAGGACTGGATCCGGCCGGGCCGCACTTCGAAGGTCTGCCGGCGTTTGACAGACTGTCTCCGGACGACGCTCAGTTTGTGGACGCCATCCACACCTTCACCAAGTCCAGCATCATGCCGGGAGTGGGAATAAAGCAGAGCGTCGCTCACGTGGACTTCTACCCCAACGGAGGCTCCTTTCAGCCCGGCTGCAAGATGCTCGACATTTACAGTAACGTCTATCAGTACGGCCTGCAAGGTACCGAACCTGACACATGGAGAAATATTGCCAAATGTTCTGTTATTTGTCTGTATGATGATGAATCAAACATGCAACATAAAGGGCATTCGAACTGGACGTGTTCTTGTATTTTTATGGAGATATTGCCAAATTTGCTCACATGCTCAAGGAATTCATCTCGGTGACAGAAGCTTCAAAGTGCAAAAAATAAATATAAAATATATCCACACAAACTCAAACACTTCATTGGCAAAATGCATCCATCTAGTCATATTTACATAAACCCAGTGATTACACAACGCAAAAACACATTCTGTGTGAACGGCCCCTATAGGCATCATGTAGCGCACTAAATAAAGCAGTGTTTGACACACTATTTTAGAAGTGCAGCACACTAGATTAGACGGTCATTATAATGACTCATTGTGTGCTCTAGGAGTTCCCAAGACCATTAAATGTGCCCACGAGCGCGCAGTCAAACTCTTCACCAACTCCCTGATCAACACCAGCCAGCCCATAATAGGCTACCGTTGCCGTGACGACAGCACCTTCAACAAAGGCCTGTGTCTTGACTGCAAACAGATGCGCTGCAACACGCTGGGCTACGATGTGCGGCACGAGCGCGCGGGGAGGAAGGCTAAAGGGCTGTACTTCAAAACCGGCCCAGAAGCTCCCTATAAAGGTCAGTTAATGCTCTGGTAATTGTGGCCCGTGTTTGAGTCTAGACGGGCGTCTGGACGAGAAGGTGTTTCCTGTGTCTGTTTATATAGTGAACACACGCCCTCTCCCTCAGTGTTTCACTACCAGATCAGAGTCCTGCTGATGAACCTGATGGAGCCGGTCGAGGCCGCGCTGTCCGTCTCGCTCAACGGGACCCGAGGAGAGATCCGAGACGTTCCCGTCACACTGTGAGTCCCAGAACACGAGTGAATAATGCCTGCTTAGATCTACATTTACCCTGTAAAGCCTGATGTAGGAAATAATAGTCAGAAAAATGGAGCAGTTTATTGAAGCCTTAGATGAAATATAAAAGAAAATCCCCTAAATGTCTTCACCGATAGCCTAACGACATAAAGCTTCGGACGACCTGAGTTCGAGTCTCGGCTCGTGGACCATTCCCATTCCCTTCCCCTCTCTCTCCCAATTTGCTTCCTGTCAACTAATTGTCCTCAATAAACTAATATCTCAATAAAAAGGCAAAAACTTTAAAAAAATAAATCTTTAAAAAAAAAGAAAATCTCAAAAATATTTTTGCATATGTTTTATGTTTTGCATCATATTTGATACATCAGGATTTTATGGCTCATATAGTCTGATATAGAGGAAAAAACAGCTCATCGAAGCTGCTTCAGTCCAGTTGAAATATTACTAATAATATCCAAGGCATTCTTAGGTTTACTTGACAAAAATCAGTGCAGATTTGACAGCAGAAAGACACGTGAAGCACGAGCTGAAGGAGGACATTTCTATAATTATACTAAAAGACTTTTACTTGCTAAAACGGTCTAAACTATCAGTCAGACAACAGAAGGAATCGTGTTTGCACAAACATGTCGAGTTTAAGAACTGCAGCCCCGCTAGAAATTTTACGTTCCCAGAACATTCTCAGAACGTCCCCACTGGTGTTAAGAACGTTGTCTAGTAACATTCCCAGAACGTTCAGAGTCGGTCACGATGTGGAGTTCTTTTAAGGTTTGGGGGACGTTATTTGGTGGACCTTCACAGAACATTCAGGACGTTCTCTGAACGTTTAGGGAACCATATTTTATTTGGAAATGTTCTCAGAATGTCCCCTCAGAACTATTTTTTCTTAAATGTCTTACAAAAAAATACTTTACAGGTCATTCCTGGATTAATATTATGAAACCTTTTCTTTAAAATGCAAATCTCTTGCAGTAAGTCATTAGCTGACAACAGCACATGAGCTGATGTATCACTGCATCAGCAACTACACAGTTACTGCAGCCTTTAAATAAAGCACAATGATAACCTCAGAAAACTCAGATAACAGAAACAGAACATTAAACACTAACAGATCTCTCTAGATCTCTGCATTTGCACTTATTACAAACCACTCTGAGTTTAGTTCTTTCATACAAAATGAATGAGGTGTTGATGTTTTATCAAAATGTATAAATGTCACCGTTATGGAGGTAAGCGCTTGCTTTAGTTGTGCTCCTGACCCTTGACGATTTGACTTTATTTTTTTTCCAATTCTTGTAACTGTGTGTTTTTAAAGCATTTGTTACCAAAACAAAATTGTGAGAAAAAAAAAAAGTGATCAAATGGATTTGGTTGCTCATTGATGAGTTTTCATCATACAGTGGTCTTATTCACTGATCTCTGAATATTGTATTTTTTTTCATCTTGTTGTATTCCCATGATAATGCATAAAATTCTATCCTGCTTTGATATTTTGAAAGTTTTTATCCTTAAGCAGAAATTATTCAGACAGGATCATGTAGATTCACACAGACATCAAGATTCTGCGTATGATCCTCAACAATGGTGACAAAATTTTCAGATAAACAAATCAACTCTGAACATCACAAAACAAGCTACTTAAGTCACAAAAAAGATTTTTGTTTGTCACCATTGTTGAGATTCATACGCTGATTCATGATGTCTGAGTGAGTCTAAAAGACACCGCTCAAAACTCTGTATAATGAATTTAAAAAAAAACCTAAAAAAACCCCCCTAACCATTAATTAATGCAAAACTAACTTAATACACTCATAGTTTCGACTCTGGTGATGATCAGTGAATCAGGACACTCCATGATGATTGAATCACCAGCATTAAACAATTCATCTGATCAGAATTTCTCTTGCGTTTTTTGCTATAACAGAAGTGTTTTGAAAACACAGTTAAAGCAGCCAGAGAAAATATCATGAATCAAGAGCCCATCTAAAGCAAACACTCACCTCCATAACGGTGACTTCAAACTTTATTATTTTCTAGACAACGTTACGTCCTTAACACCAGAGGAGGTTCTGAGAATGTTCTGGGAACGTAACATTTCTAGTGGGTTAACCTATCACCTAGTAACATTCCCAGAACGTTCAGAGACGATCACGATGTGGAGTTCTTTTAAGGTTTGGGGAACGTTATTTGGTGGACCTTCAGGGAACATTCAGGACGTTCTGGGAATGTTTAGGGGACTATTACTATAGGACGTTCTGTTAACTTCCCAAATGTCCTCTTTATAACGTTCTTGCATGACCACAAAATAACCAAAACAGAACGTCCCCCTAAACTCATATCGGGAACGTTATTAAATGACCAATAGAGGACCGTGTGGGAACGTTCTGTTAATGTCCCAAATGTCCTCATTGTAACATTCTTTTTTGTCCATAAAATAACCAAAATGGAACGTCCCCCTAAAGTCATATAAGGAACCTTGAACTGCAGCACTTTCATTTCCAAAAGAGGACGTTTTAGGAATGTCCCGAATGTTCTGTAAAGGTTCAGAATTTTCATCACCTTTTGAGAACTTTTAGGGAATGTTGCACAAGGTCCTGAGAACGTTGCCTTCTACATGGGAGTAACCTAAAGTTGTTTCACGCTGAAGTACTTTAATATATAAGCAGTGTTGGTCAACAATCAATCAGCTGCTGCTGCGGGTCGTTAACAACACATCATTGGATCTCCATGGATCAATGTCATGTGTCTGTGTGAGAGAGTGTGTGTGTGTGTGTGTGTGTTAGCATCGCTGCTGTAGTAAATGTGATCATCATGAATCTCTGGCATGTTGCAGGTATCAGGACAGCAGCAGCCCGAAGGCCTTCACCTCATTGGCTGCGGTGGCCACTGATCTGGGTCACCTGACCTCCATCAGGCTGGTCTGGAAGGGCGAGCTGGTCTGGTCCAGCTGGCTGAGGCGTGTCCGGAACATCATGAGCTGGAACGGATCCGATCAGGACGTGGAACTCAGTGTGTGGAGGATCCGGATCAAATCAGGAGAGAGTAAGGAAAAGTGAGTTTCACTGAACTTCTGAGCACAATAAAACACGGCAAAAATGATGTCCTTCCTCAGTATTTTTGTCGTTTTCCAGCACAAATATCTAAAATTCTTAAATCAAGATACATTTACTGGAGAAGAAAAATGACTGAAGATACTGTGTCTTGTTTTCAGAAAAATGTATCAAAGTGAGTTTATGCTTAAATTAAGATATTTTGGTAACAACAGTCAGAAATTCTGAGTCAGAAATGCCTAGTCGAAAATTCCAAATCAGAGTTTCCTAGTCAAAAATTCCTAGTCAGAGTTTCCTAGTCAGAAATTCCTAGTTGGAAATTCCTAGTAAGAGTTTCCTAATGCCTAGTCGGAAATTCAGAGTTGGAAATTCCAAGTTGGAGTTTCCTAGTCGGAAATTCAGAGTTGGAGTTTCCTAGTCAGAAATTCCAAGTCAGAATTTCCTAGTCGGAAATTCCAAGTCGGAGTTTCCTAGTCAGAAATTCCAGGTCAGAAATGCCTAGTCGGGAATTCCTAGTAAGAGTTTCCTAGTTGGAAATTCAGAGTTGGAAATTCCAAGTTGGAGTTTCCTAGTTGGAAATTCCTAGTAAGAGTTTCCTAGTTGGAAATTCAGAGTTGGAAATTCCAAGTTGGAGTTTCCTAGTTGGAAATTCCTAGTAAGAGTTTCCTAGTTGGAAATTCAGAGTTGGAAATTCCAAGTTGGAGTTTCCTAGTTGGAAATTCAGAGTTGGAGTTTCCTAGTCGGAAATTCAGAGTTGGAAATTCCAAGTTGGAGTTTCCTAGTTGGAAATTCCTAGTAAGAGTTTCCTAGTTGGAAATTCAGAGTTGGAAATTCCAAGTTGGAGTTTCCTAGTTGGAAATTCAGAGTTGGAAATTCCAAGTTGGAGTCTCCTAGTTGGAAATTCAGAGTTGGAAATTCCAAGTTGGAGTCTCCTAGTTGGAAATTCAGAGTTGGAAATTCCAAGTTGGAGTTTCCTAGTCAGAAATTCAGAGTTGTAAATTCCAAGTTGGAGTCTCCTAGTCAGAAATTCAGAGTTGGAAATTCCAAGTTGGAGTTTCCTAGTCAGAAATTCCAAGTCAGAAATGCCTAGTCAGAAATTCCAAGTCAGAAATGCCTAGTCGGGAATTCCTAGTCGAAAATTCCTACTCGGAAATTCCAAGTTGGTGTTTGCTAGTTGGAAATTCCAAGTTGGAGTTTCCTAGTCAGAAATTCAGAGTTGGAAATTCCAAGTTGGAGTCTCCTAGTCAGAAATTCAGAGTTGGAAATTCCAAGTTGGAGTCTCCTAGTCAGAAATTCCAAGTCAGAAATGCCTAGTTGGGAATTCCTAGTCGAAAATTCCTACTCGGAAATTCCAAGTTGGTGTTTGCTAGTTGGAAATTCCTTAATAAGAGTTTCCTAGTTGGAAATTCAGAGTTGGAAATTCCAAGTTGGAGTTTCCTAGTCAGAAATTCAGAGTTGGAAATTCCAAGTTGGAGTCTCCTAGTCAGAAATTCAGAGTTGGAAATTCCAAGTTGGAGTCTCCTAGTCAGAAATTCCAAGTCAGAAATGCCTAGTTGGGAATTCCTAGTCGAAAATTCCTACTCGGAAATTCCAAGTTGGAGTTTCCTAGTTGGAAATTCCTAGTAAGAGTTTCCTAGTTGGAAATTCAGAGTTGTAAATTCCAAGTTGGAGTTTCCTAGTCAGAAATTCAGAGTTGTAAATTCCAAGTTGGAGTTTCCTAGTCAGAAATATCAAGTCAGACATGCCTAGTCGAAAATTCCTAGTCGGAAATTCCAAGTCGGAGTTTCCTAGTCGGAAATTCCTAGTCCGAGTTTCCTAGTCAGAAATTCAGAGTTGGAAATTCCAAGTTAGAGTTCCCTAGTCGGAAATTTGGAGTTGGAAATGCCTAGTCAGAAATTCCAAGTTTTAGTTATTTTCATTGAGTATAAAACATACAACATGCTTCAAATGATTATTCATATATGTAAATATGCACTACTTTAACATCAAGACAAGCCTGTTGTTGAAAAACTAACAATCCAGCCAACAATACAGTCAAAGCAGCAATCGTTCTCCCCTCCTCCATGTTTAAAGCTTATGGCATGCTCAACTAATGATCTCCAACTAAGAATTTCCAACAAGGAGAGTTTCCTAGTTGGAAATGCCTAGTTGGAAATTCCAAGTCGGAAATTCCTAGTCGAAAATTCATTTCTATTCAGAATTTCCTAGTCGGAAATTCAGAGTTGGAAATTCCAAGTCAGAGTTTCCTAGTCAGAAATTCTTTGTCTGAATTTCCTAGGTGGAAATTTCCAGTCAGAGATTCCTAGTCGGAAATTCATGAATGTTCTCTCATGACACATTTACTACTAGGAACTCAGAGATAGTTTTGATGCCTGAGTTTCCGAGTTTTAGATCCATATTCATGCATGATGTTACTGCAGTAACTCTAGAGTTTGGGTGAAGGCACATCTGTAATGGATATTAACCCTCATGCATGGGTCAAAAAAGAATATGGGACCCTAATTGGATTGTGTAATTCCCCAAAATTCACACTATGAAAAAAAAAAAACAACAACAACAACAATCAGGTACATTATTAACTTTTAATACTTTTCACACATTACAAAGAATAAATATCTGAATTTATGATTTATAAAAATATTTTTAACCACTATTTTTAAGACTTCCCCTCCCTGCACACGTGGGACATTTACCATTATACAACTTTAACAATAATATCTTAATCTATACCTAAAGTTATCTTGACAAACTATATATCATTTGAAAACTTTCCGACTCTAGTTTTCATATTTGATTTTCAAAAGAAATGATAAATAGCAATAGATTCTTCATTTGTCATGTGGTGCCAAACTATAACGCACGCTTTGATTCTTTCCGTATGTTTTTTATATGTTTTAGGGATTGAATTCAAATCATCAAATCAATAACATTACTGCCCAGACTGCTTCTGAATAGGATATCTACTTCATAAATATTTTGAAAAGTATGGAAATATATGGTTCAGATCACTCAAATCATATATGGAAATCGAAGAGTCCTTACATGGTCACCGGTGGAGTCATCCAGTAGAAAAGTTTGGTACTGCACACAAAAAAATCTTACTGAAAGTTTTTTTTTTTCTTCTTCTTTTTGAGATATCAACGTAAAATTTGACACAGAACTTTAGATATTTAGCTTTGATTTTCTTGAAGTTTTAGAGTTTTGTAAAATGTATATTTTATATATTTTAAATTTTCATATACAAACTTTTTTTAAACTTTAAACCTTTTTTACTTCTACAATAATCTGTGGTGGTCCCTTTAAAAAGATACCAAACTTAAGTCTGTGCTCTGAAGTATTCAAAATTTTTAACAATTTAATTTGATAAAGTCATTTTCATATCTATGCACAAAAAGTGGGATAGACAATTAACAGGTAAAACAACTTTATATTTTCACAAACTTTGAAAATAAAAAGTAGTTAAGCTCAGTAAGACTGGCACTTCATTACTAGAGTTGAGGAGTTCTGACATTCAACACAGAAGTGTTTTGTATTTTGGGCCTTTGAATGGCTGTCTATATGGGTCAAATTGACCCACGGACAGTATGAACGTCTAAAATTTCTGTATGCACATTTCAGAACACATCAGCATGTTGAAACTGCATGCATGTCCATGACCCTAAATGAGAAAAAGTCAAATTTCAAGAAAAAGACAGTACATGATGGGTTAAAGCAGTCAAGATCTTTCTGAAAATCAAACCATTTATTTGCTGAGCAACTTTAGTGTTGAACTACAACAGTCACTGAGTGTGTCTGATCTATCAGTGTAAGGATTGAGTGTGTCTGATCTATCAGTGTGAAGACTGAGTGTGTCTGATCTATCAGTTTAAGGACTGAGTGTGTCTGATCTATCAGTGTAAGGACTGAGTGTGTCTGATCTATCAGTGTAAGGACTGTGTGTGTCTGATCTATCAGCGTAAGGACTGTGTGTGTCTGATCTATCAGTGTAAGGACCGTGTGTGTCTGATCTATCAGTGTGTCTGATCTATCAGTGTAAGGACTGTGTGTGTCTGATCTATCAGTGTAAGGACTGTGTGTGTCTGATCTATCAGTGTGTCTGATCTATCAGTTTAAGGACTGAGTGTGTCTGATCTATCAGTGTAAGGACTGAGTGTGTCTGATCTATCAGTGTAAGGACTGTGTGTGTCTGATCTATCAGCGTAAGGACTGTGTGTGTCTGATCTATCAGTGTAAGGACCGTGTGTGTCTGATCTATCAGTGTGTCTGATCTATCAGTGTAAGGACTGTGTGTGTCTGATCTATCAGTGTAAGGACTGTGTGTGTCTGATCTATCAGTGTGTCTGATCTATCAGTGTAAGGACTGTGTGTGTCTGATCTATCAGTGTAAGGACTGTGTGTGTCTGATCTATCAGTGTGTCTGATCTATCAGTGTAAGGACTGTGTGTGTCTGATCTATCAGTGTAAGGACTGTGTGTGTCTGATCTATCAGTGTGTCTGATCTATCAGTGTAAGGACCGTGTGTGTGTCTGATCTATAAGTGTGTCTGATCTATCAGTGTAAGGACTGTGTGTGTCTGATCTATCAGCATAAGGACTGTGTGTGTCTGATCTATAAGTGTGTCTGATCTATCAGTGTAAGGACTGTGTAGTGTCTGATCTATCAGTGTGTCTGATCTATCAGTGTAAGGACTGTGTGTGTCTGATCTATCAGTGTAAGGACTGAGTGTGTCTGATCTATCAGTGTAAGGACTGTGTAGTGTCTGATCTATCAGTGTGTCTGATCTATCAGTGTAAGGACTGTGTAGTGTCTGATCTTTCAGCGTAAGGACTGTGTGTGTCTGATCTATAAGTGTGTCTGATCTATCAGTGTTAGGACTGTGTGTGTCTGATCTATAAGTGTGTCTGATCTATAAGTGTGTCTGATCTATCAGCATAAGGATTGTGTGTGTCTGATCTATAAGTGTGTCTGATCTATCAGTGTAAGGACTGTGTGTGTCTGATCTACAAGTGTGTCTGATCTATCAGTGTAAGGACTGTGTGTGTCTGATCTATAAGTGTGTCTGATCTATCAGTGTAAGGACTGTGTGTGTCTGATCTATAAGTGTGTCTGATCTATCAGTGTAAGGACTGTGTAGTGTCTGATCTATCAGTGTAAGGACTGAGTGTGTCTGATCTATCAGCATAAGGACTGTGTGTGTCTGATCTATCAGTGTAAGGACTGTGTGTGTCTGATCTATCAGCATAAGGACTGTGTGTGTCTGATCTATAAGTGTGTCTGATCTATCAGTGTAAGGACTGTGTGTGTCTGATCTATCAGTGTAAGGACTGAGTGTGTCTGATCTATCAGTGTAAGGACTGAGTGTGTCTGATCTATCAGTGTGTCTGATCTATCAGTGTTAGGACTGTGTGTGTCTGATCTATAAGTGTGTCTGATCTATCAGTGTAAGGACTGTGTGTGTCTGATCTATAAGTGTGTCTGATCTATCAGTGTAAGGACTGTATAGTGTCTGATCTATCAGTGTATCTGATCTATCAGTGTAAGGACTGAGTGTGTCTGATCTATCAGTGTAAGGACTGAGTGTGTCTGATCTATCAGTGTTAGGACTGTGTGTGTCTGATCTATCAGTGTGTCTGATCTATCAGTGTAAGGACTGAGTGTGTCTGATCTATCAGTGTAAGGACTGAGTGTGTCTGATCTATCAGTGTGTCTGATCTATCAGTGTTAGGACTGTGTGTGTCTGATCTATCAGTGTTAGGACTGTGTGTGTCTGATCTATCAGTGTAAGGACTGAGTGTGTCTGATCTATCAGTGTGTCTGATCTATCAGTGTTAGGACTGTGTGTGTCTGATCTATCAGTGTTAGGACTGTGTGTGTCTGATCTATCAGTGTAAGGACTGAGTGTGTCTGATCTATCAGTGTAAGGACTGTGTGTGCCTGATCAGTGTAAGGAGTGTGTGTTTCTGATCTATAAGTGTGTCTGATCTATCAGTGTAAGGACTGAGTGTGTCTGATCTATCAGTGTAAGGACTGAGTGTGTCTGATCTATCAGTGTTAGGACTGTGTGTGTCTGATCTATCAGTGTAAGGACTGAGTGTGTCTGATCTATCAGTGTAAGGACTGAGTGTGTCTGATCTATCAGTGTAAGGACTGAGTGTGTCTGATCTATCAGTGTAAGGACTGTGTGTGCCTGATCAGTGTAAGGACTGTGTGTGCCTGATCAGTGTAAGGACTGTGTGTCTGATCTATAAGTGTGTCTGATCTATCAGTGTAAGGACTGAGTGTGTCTGATCTATCAGTGTAAGGACTGAGTGTGTCTGATCTATCAGTGTTAGGACTGTGTGTGTCTGATCTATCAGTGTAAGGACTGTGTAGTGTGTCTGATCTATCAGTGTAAGGACTGAGTGTGTCTGATCTATCAGCATAAGGACTGTGTGTGTCTGATCTATCAGTGTAAGGACTGAGTGTGTCTGATCTATCAGTGTGTCTGATCTATCAGTGTGTCTGATCTATCAGTGTAAGGACTGAGTGTGTCTGATCTATCAGTGTAAGGACTGAGTGTGTCTGATCTATCAGTGTTAGGACTGTGTGTGTCTGATCTATCAGTGTAAGGACTGTGTGTCTGATCTATCAGTGTAAGGACTGAGTGCGTCTGATCTATCAGTGTTAGGACTGTGTGTGTCTGATCTATCTGTAAGGACTGAGTGTGTCTGATCTATCAGTGTTAGGACTGTGTGTGTCTGATCTATAAGTGTGTCATCTATCAGTGTAAGGACTGTGTGTGTCTGATCTATAAGTGTGTCTGATCTATCAGTGTTAGGACTGTGTGTGTCTGATCTATCAGTGTGTCTGATCTATCAGCGTAAGGACTGAGTGTGTCTGATCTATCAGCGTAAGGACTGTGTGTGTCTGATCTATCAGTGTGTCTGATCTATCAGCATAAGGACGGTGTGTGTCTGATCTATAAGTGTCTGATCTATCAGTGTTAGGACTGTGTGTGTCTGATCTATCAGCACAAGGACTGTGTGTGTCTGATCTATCAGTGTAAGGACTGTGTGTGTGTGTCTGATCTATCAGCGTAAGGACTGTGTGTGTGTGTCTGATCTATCAGTGTAAGGACTGTGTGTGTGTGTCTGATCTATCAGCGTAAGGACTGAGTGTGTCTGATCTATCAGCATAAGGACTGTGTGTGTCTGATCTTTAAGTGTGTCATAAGCATAAGACTGTGTGTGTCTGATCTATCAGCGTAAGGACTGAGTGTGTCTGATCTATCAGCATAAGGACTGTGTGTGTCTGATCTATAAGTGTGTCTGATCTATCAGTGTAAGGACTGTGTGTGTCTGATCTATCAGTAAGGACTGTGTGTGTCTGATCTATCAGTGTATCTAGGACTGTGTGTGTCTGATCTATAAGTGTGTCTGATCTATCAGTGTAAGGACTGTGTAGTGTCTGATCTATCAGTGTAAGGACTGAGTGTGTCTGATCTATCAGTGTAAGGACTGTGTGTGTCTGATCTATCAGTGTAAGGACTGTGTGTGTCTGATCTATCAGCATAAGGACTGTGTGTGTCTGATCTATCAGTGTAAGGACTGTGTGTGTGTCTGATCTATCAGCATAAGGACTGTGTGTGTCTGATCTATAAGTGTGTCTGATCTATCAGTGTAAGGACTGTGTAGTGTCTGATCTATCAGTGTGTCTGATCTATCAGTGTAAGGACTGTGTGTGTCTGATCTATCAGTGTGTCTGATCTATCAGTGTTAGGACTGTGTGTGTCTGATCTATAAGTGTGTCTGATCTATCAGTGTAAGGACTGTGTGTGTCTGATCTATCAGTGTAAGGACTGTGTGTGTCTGATCTATAAGTGTGTCTGATCTATCAGTGTAAGGACTGTGTAGTGTGTCTGATCTATCAGTGTAAGGACTGTGTGTGTCTGATCTATAAGTGTGTCTGATCTATCAGTGTAAGGACTGTGTGTATCTGATCTATCAGTGTAAGGACTGTGTGTGTCTGATCTATCAGCATAAGGACTGTGTGTGTCTGATCTATCAAGTGTGTCTGATCTATCAGTGTAAGGACTGTGTGTGTCTGATCTATCAGCATAAGGACTGTGTGTGTCTGATCTATAAGTGTGTCTGATCTATCAGTGTAAGGACTGTGTGTGTCTGATCTAAGTACTGAGTGTGTCTGATCTATCAGTGTAAGGACTGTGTGTGTCTGATCTATCAGTGTAAGGACTGTGTGTGTCTGATCTATCAGCATAAGGACTGTGTGTGTCTGATCTATAAGTGTGTCTGATCTATCAGTGTAAGGACTGTGTGTGTCTGATCTATAAGTGTGTCTGATCTATCAGCGTAAGGACTGTGTGTGTCTGATCTATAAGTGTGTCTGATCTATCAGTGTAAGGACTGTGTGTGTCTGATCTATAAGTGTAAGGACTGTGTGTGTCTGATCTATAAGTGTGTCTGATCTATCAGCGTAAGGACTGTGTGTGTCTGATCTAAGTACTGAGTGTGTCTGATCTATCAGCGTAAGGACTGTGTGTGTCTGATCTCTGTGCAGGACGTGGTTCTGTGGCGTTTCCGCTGAAGTCACGCGTCTGAAGCTGTCGGAGGAGCAGGAGTTCAGACGCTGCGCTCGGAGGACGGAGACACAGACATGAAGACGCACAGCAGCCGTTCAACCCAGTCTTTTTATTAATGCATTTCAAGTACTCCAAAAAAATTACATCTCTTTGCACAATACGTTTTGAAATGTTACGTAAAAATGTTCAAAGTGAACAAAAATTTAGGTACTGTATAAAACACAGTGAACATTAACAGACAGCAGTATTAATCTTTTTTTGTTCATTCGTTTCTCAATTTTAGTGTTCGGCCTATTTTCACCTACGACATTTGGACTCGATTAAGACTTTTTTCAGTGCACTTTTCCTCTATGAAATTTCACCAAGACTACGTAAAAATTAAAAGAAGTCAAATACAGGCAAATATTCAGATCTCCTCCAGTCCAGACCGCCGCAAAACCACCGAAGCGCCGCCTGGTTTCTTCATGGCAGACGGCAGTACGGAAAAGAAGAACCGGATGTGGCTCGGCGGCCGGCCTGGACTCGAACAAAAGAAAAGTATCAAAATGTACCTTCAAATATAACAGAAATTCTCCAGTTACTGTACATATTTTACACCTGCTGAGATGGTCCTGCTCTCTGTCAGAGAGGATGAAGGGAAGCGTGATGTTCCCTCGGCGAGCGGCCCTTCACACACCTGAGTCTGCCGCCCATCTGCAGGAGATGAGGAGGATGATGGAGGACTGTAAACTAAACCTTGTGTTAATAGAACCGTGAGAATCCTCTACAGGAAACTGCAGCTACACTTTAAAACACATTAGCAGGGAACAATCGGAACTGTCCTGCTCTCGAATAGATCAGCTGGGGTTCAAACCATGGTTTCAGCTCTTCACAGCAAACGCTGGATCTGAACATCCCAGAAACACTTTCAGTTACTTCAAATCTGAAACACATGGAAGCTTGTTTCCACCATTGAGTAAAAAGATAAAAAAAGATTAATTACTACTTTTTCCTTGCAAAGTAGGACTTTATAACATACAGAGAAAAAAAAAAACTTGCAATTACGAGAAAAAGTCAGAATTGCGAGAAATAAAAACAATTGTCAGACAAAATTCATAACGTGTGGAATAATCTGAAAAAAAAAAAAAAAGTATGTATTGCGAGAAATAAAAATTGCATGAAGAATTGCAAGATATAAAAACTCACATTTGAGAGAAAAAAATTCAGAATCGTGAGAAAAATCAGATTTATGTCTACAATTCTGACTTTCTCGCAATTCAGAGAAAAATCTGACTTTTCTTGCGATTCTGAATTTTTTACTTATGATTTTTTTTCTCACAATGAATACATTTTCGTCTCACATTTCAGACTTCCTCATGATTACGAATTTTTTCTTGCAATTGTGAGTTTTTATTTCTCACAATTCAGATTTTTTTTCCTTCACAATTCAATTGAAAGAAAAAAAATTCAGAATTGCGAATTTGCAAAAGAAATGGTCTGAGTTGTAAGGAAAAAGCATGAATTGCAAGAAATAAAAACAACTGCGAGAAAAAATTCAGAATTGCGAGATAAAGTCGCATTTACTTTTTAAATCTTTCGTTCTGTGGCGGAAACAAGCTTCCATAGAAACGATCATGATCTTCATCATCATGGTCGTACCGCTGACACAAACACAAGAAAATCAAGTTGTTCATGCACATTCCTCGTTCGGGGCGTGTACAGGAAGTGCAGTGGACGTGAGGACGTGATTGGAGATGAGCTATATACAAACACACACACAGAATGAAGCAGGTCAACGGCGGAATGACGTGGGGCGGCCGCCGCGGGATCCGTCCTCCTCGCGCCGAACCGCCGCTTCGTTTGAGCGTTTTTGAGTCCTGAGTGTTGTCAACAAAACTGTAAATCTCTTATTGACAGTAGAAGAAATAATCTTCGTATAATACAGCTAATATCGTTTCTCTGTACAGCCGTGAGTCTGGAAAAGGGAAGGCGTAATATTTCTGGTCTTACAAAATAAAAGTCCTTTTCCGACCAGGTGGCAACGATTCGGGCCGAAGCTCCAGACGCTTCCTTAAAAAGATGATGTTTTCATATCAAACCACGTCGAGTCTCAAGTGTTTTCAAAGGAAAGAAGTGACTATCTACAAATACCCCGGTAAACCTTGGCACGCGAGGGCAAAACAAACAAACAAACATAATCATTACGAAACAAAACTCAGGAACGGATCTGCTCCGTGAGTCCGAAGCAAACGTGAACGAGCGGCGGAGTTGTGGTTCGTTTTTACTCCAAAGAGAAACTCCAGTCTGAGGAAGCATTATGGACCTGGACTTGTTCCCGTAAAGCGTTCCAGTTTAGTGCGTGATCCCGGATGAAGCTCTGCCGTTACTGTGATGATGATGTGGTGCGGCCCAGTTCGGTTCTTTGGAGTAAAGCCTCGCTCCGCGGTCAGACTGAAGGAGCGCGTCCGCGGCCGCCGGAGCTCTAGAACGGGACGAGAGCGAGTTCTGGAGTGGGCGGCGGATGCGTCCTTCAGTCGGGCCGTGGACCGGCGGCTCCGGCGGCTCTCAGCGTCTCATCTGGCCCATCTGGTAGTTCTCGCGGGGCTGCCGGTGGTGGCGCTGCGGCTGCGGCTGGCGCTGGGCCTGACGGGGAGCCGGCCGCTGGTTCTGGTGGCCGTGAGCGTGCTGGTTCTGGTTGTGGTGCTGATGATGCTGCTGCTGCTGCTGCTGAGCGGCGTGTTGAGCTCGTCGTCTCTTCAGCGTTCCTGCAGCACAGAGACAGCGTGAGCACATGGTGCATGTGAAACAGCGTGACAGTATTTCAGCGGAGGTGTGTGTGTGTGTGTGTGTGTGTGTGTGTGTGTGTGTGTACCTGGCAGCGGTTTAGGAGGCGGCAGTTTGGGGTTGCTGCTGGGCGTGTGAACGCTGCAGATCTTAATGAATCCTGCCATCAGCATGATCAGAGCGATGCCCATCAGCAGCACCGCCCACCAGTGAGCCTGCGGAGGAAACACTCCATCAACACACGCTTCAGACTCAAACACAATCATGTGACCGCAGGAGAGGACACTTGCCACTATCCACTCGGCGATGTTCTCGTACAGCTCCGGGTTGAAGATGGCTTTCTTCAGGCGGGCCAGAGGACCGTCGGCGTCCACCAGACGGCACTTCATGAAGACGTCGCAGTAGCCCTTGAAGTCGTTACAGGGCGACCCGGCCTGAAGAGTCGTGACCTTCTTATTGAAGAAGCGGGCGAGCCGCTCGGAGCCGGTGCTGCTGCAGGTGCTGGGGTTCACTGTCACACACACACACACACACACAAACACACACACACACACAGATATGAGGGTATGTGGATTAATGTCAACATTTCACCTTCTTCAGCTCTATTCAGAATGACACACAATCAGTGTAGAAAACTAAGAAAAGTGTGTATTCTGTCTAGTTTGTTCTCCAGGTTTACAGAGAATGCTGCTGGTCTTACTGTGAATGATGTCTAATCATGTGATTTATCTCAGTCTGAATGATCTCAGTACTGAATAACAATGAAAGAAACTTTACTGTTGTTCTTGATGCTTTAGTGTTTGGTTACACTTTGTTTTACAGTGTATTTGTACTGCACTTATAATCAGGGTTTGTTTAGGGTCAGCTGACTGTAATTATGCCTAATTTACTGTTATTCTGTACATGTAAGGTGTGTCACATGAACACTGTAAAATAAAGAGTTACTGTTTTTTTAAACACCATCTGACATTAAAAAAATTAAAGAAATCAAGAAAATAATTGTGACATTTCAGAAACTAAATGAACATTTAAATTAATAAATTATGATTTAAAAGAAACTGAATATTCAGTGTAATTTTTATGTCATTTGACAGAATATTTGGTCCCACTTTATATTATGTGGCCTTAACTACTATGTACTTACATTTAAATTAATCGTTTGATACAATGCACTTATTGTGTACATTCATGTTTTTACATTGTACTTATATTTGAAAAACATCTGCATGTAAATATATCTGTAATTAATTTCTGTAATTACATTTATAATTACACTGTTGACCTTCCCTTAAACCTACCCATACCACCAAACCTGTCCCTAACCTTACCCGTATCCACCTCAATAGCAGCAAAAGTGTTTTGCAATTCAATATGAACCCAATAAGTACATTGTACTTATTTTTTGATGTAAGTACATAGTAGTTCGGCCACTTAATATAAAGTGGGACCGAATATTTACTGATGAATCCAAATGAAGTCTGTTATGAACAGAGGAATAATAAGCATGCTAATTAATGGCAACACTATCTCAATTCATACAAACACAACTGGCGCCATCTTGTGTTTCATTTAATAACTGCATTTAAAAATGTGATAAAGGTAGTGTATCCAAAATATTCCCCTGTATGCATAACATATATATCGCAAATGCATTAGTTAAAATCAACACACACATTTATAGAATAATACTGCAGGAATCAGAATTTGCCGGCATGATTTTCTCAAAGTGCCGTTGGTTTGGCAGTGTAACGCTGGTATTATTAGTCATCAAAATCATTATTATATTATGTGTTAGAGTGTTGATGGAAATGAAGCTACTCTGAGATGAGAGAAAGGTAAACTATTATAACGTGTCATCCTGAATCAGTGTCCACCGTGAGAATATCACATGACACACATCACGCTCTCTGTACTGACTTTTCTCCATGCAGCACACGTGGCAGAGCTCCGTCTCGTCTTTGCCGTCCACACTGGCGCAGGTGCAGACCTCCAGGCCGTACTTCTCACAGATGGACCCGGAGCAGCCCTGAACACACACACACACACACACACACACACACACACACACACACACACACAAGAATGTTAAAATTGCTGTTCCTGTGACGGCTAGGTTTAGGTATAGTGTAGGGAAGGGAAGGTCCGTACTATAACGACTTTTAAGATTTTGTCAAACTTTCTTATATATGATTTTTAAGATGTTGTCTTTGTGGGGTCATTCCTGATCTTAGTGCAGTATAACAAGGATGTGTGTGTGTGTGTGTGTGTGTGTGGTCACTCACCCCGTTGAGGCAGACCTGCGTGTCCCCGTGGCAGGCGGTGAAGTTGGCCTTGGGCTCTGAGGTGGGACACTGGGCGGAGATGCCGCTGCACATGCCCTGGTGAGCGCACTCGGACTCCTCGCGACACTTCTCGTTTCGGCTCTTGTAGCTGCAGTCGGCCGTACAGCACGGACCCTGACTCGGACTGACACGGCACATACATCACATGACATGAATCAACACCTGAAACACTGTTCTTTTCTGATTCAAGGATGTGTGAGTGTATAATAACCAACGAAACAATCCAATCGGATGATGGAGAAATTAATGTAGGCTGGGGAAAGGAGAAGAACAACACTTCATATATTACATGAGTTAACGTCACCTAACGATGAAAAATATTATAAAGCATTTATTAATCTCAGTTCATGCTAATTTCAACATTTGATCAAAAGCTTTATCTGTTAATATTAATTAAAAGACTTGATCTAACATGAGCTATTTTATTAACTAACTTTATCAAAGATAAATAAACACTAACCCTAACAAACTTTGAAAATACTACTAGAAATTTAGAATCAACTGAGTCGATTGCTTCACAAAATGATTTGACATGCTGCTGACCCCTGCTGGTCAAAACTGTGTAAACATGCAGAAAAACACCAACTGTAAATGGTTTATTGACAAGTGTAATCTATTAATGCAATTAACAAATCATATAATAAGAGATTAGAGATAGGAGATTTTAACTACAACTCTTACTTTTCAATCATACAAATGAGTCATTAAAAATGTCTACAAATTCATAAAACTGATCCTAGATCAGGTAAACTATTTTTAAAGTTTTGACGTAGCAAAACCTCGTTTAGTGAAATCACATGCCGGTTTGATACACGCTCCGAATCACTGGTTTGAAACAAATGATTCACAGTCTGAAGCTTCGTGAAGTTTTGAAAGCAGCGGTCAGTACTGCTCACTGTTAGCTAATGTTTTAGTTAATGCATTGCTGAAACCTCACTGTAAAGTGTAACAGGAATCTGAATACAGGCCTTTTGATCTGAAATCAAGCCTATTATTAGGACCAATGAGGATGTCAGCACTGTGGCCCAGTGTTTTTACCTGCAGACTTTGTTGGGTTTGAGTTTGCACTTCCTGTTGTCCGGCTGATTGGCGTCGTAGCAGCACTCGTCTTTACACTGATCGCTGTATCCGCAGTCACACTCCTCGCCCGGCTCCACCAGCCCGTTCCCGCAGATCGGCTGCCCGGACTCTGTCCAGCACACACACACACACACACACACACACACACACACACACACACACACACAGGTCAGCTCCGGTCAGACCTCTGAGACTGCTTCTGTCGGTCGTGCCGAGTCGTGCCGAGCGTCTCACCCACGAAACAGCTGCCGCGCTTCTTCTCCAGCACCTGGCTGATGTTCTTGATGCTGCACACGGAGAACTTGTTGTTGTTAAGCTTGTCTCCGGATGTGGCGCGGGCGTACATGATGTAATTCCCCCGTTCCTTCTTATCCTGGCTCTTGGACTCGCCCGGAGTGCACTCCGACCCGGAGTCATGCTGAGGGACCAAGACAAACCATCACCATCACTGTCTAATGTTTTCAAGCTTTCAGATCATGAACCACATGCACTCAGGCAGATGCGTGACCGGTCACCGCGACCGGCAGGATCCTCAAACTCACCGGCGAGCCGAAGTTGTGTCCGACCTCATGTGCGAACGTGATGTGCGAGACTTTGGGCGGCACGTGTGAGGCGTAGTTCTGAACCGTGATGATTCCCGTGTTGAGAGACTTCTTCTTCCCGTCGGAATAGAGCTTGCTCTTCTCACAGATGCCTCCAGAACTCCCTGAGGAACACACAGGATCATCAGAATCACCTGACACTGGCACCTGAAGCTACATCATCACGCAGAAGCGTTTACCGGCGGGAGCGCCGACCCAGGCCAGACCCAACACGCCGTCGTCGAAGTCTCTGTCGGTGAAGACGTAGGCCAGGCAGTAGTCGTCGTGATTCTGCTCCGAGTTCAGCTCCAGGAACTTCTCCACGCCGATGTTGGCGAAGCGGAAAGGGTTGGACCGATCGCGCTCGTCACTGGTGGTGTTGATCTGAGAACGGCAGCGCAAAAACCAGTTCAAACCAGTTCAAACCTGTTCTAACCAGCTCACACCACATGATGATGAAGGGGAGCACTGACCCGTATCCTCTTGACCATGAAGCTGATGTTGCGGATGCCCATGAAGTCTGTGCCCTGGTAGATGGCGTCGATGGCCTTCACGTGACTGGAGATCTGAGCAGAACATCATCATCATCATCATCATCATCATCATCATCATCACGTCTCTGATTAAAGCAGTCACACGGCACGGGCGTACCTGAGCGATGACGGCCTCTCTGGTCTTGTAGTATTTGTAGAACAGGTGATCGGTCTGGATGAAGAGCTGACAGGTGTTCTTCTCCACCTGAGTCATCCTCTTCTTCCTCAGCAAGGCCTGCTCCTCCGCTGACCGGTTCTCCTGCAGAGAAAGAGAGCGTTTGTGCTCGTCCGTGTCTCTCAATAAAGACTGAAGCAGAGTTAAACACTCGCGGTCGGACCTTCGCCGGTTCCTCCAGCACTGACGCCTGGTATTTCTTCATCCTGTCAAACACAGACGAATCCGCACAGCCGCCCTCCGGCCCGTACTTGTGAGGATATTCTGGATCACATGACAGAGACGCCAGCACATTACAATAAAGAAAACACCAGTTATTATTCAGAAACATGTGACTGCTGAATCCACGATCGACCAATCAGAATCAAGCCCTGCAGAGAGACACACTGAAGCTATTTTAGGGGACAAAATTATCACGTCACTTTAAAAAATAATATTTATGGACGCTCTGTTGCAGATTTAATAACTTGAGAGATTGATATTTTGAGGCTTTTATTCAGTTATATCGTGGAGCTCTGCAGACGGCACAGACGGATCACGGCACGCAGAAGGAAACACTCGTTTGTGATCCGCGACTGCTTATCAACACGTGCCGTTGTGAATAATCACGAGACGCGCCTTCTCATTGGATAAGGACTCGCGGTCTCATGAATATTTATGAGACACTGATGAGTCATCGGAATGTGAGGAAACATCACATCCTGATGAAGATTTAAACCCAGAGATGAAAGCAGAACCCGTTCAGATGAAGGCACACTAACGTCTGTGTTTCAGGTCTAGACGGATCACTCACGGATGTCGTCCTCGTGGTAGATGACGGAGTGGAACGGGACGTTTTTATCCTGCAGGTATCTCTCGACCGGCTCCACGTAATACGTGCCTCGATGGGTCTGAATGAAGCCCTCGAACTTCCCGTCCACGACCGAGCCGTGCGTCAGAGTGCCGTGTTCTCCTGCGGAGCAGACGGGATGAGAGGAACACAAACTGAGACGAGCCTCAGACAGAACCGAATCATACAGAGTCAAACCGACACGCTTCAATAGAAGAAAGCTGTTTTATGTGCTCTTATACTCTCTTTCCTGCTGCTCGAGAAACATTTCTGATTATTATCAGTGTTGAAACAGATTCAGATTTCTGTGGAAACCTTTTATTTTTCAGGATTCTTTGATGAATATAAAGTTCAAAAGAACAGCATATAATCTTTTGTCACATTATTAATGTCTTTCCTGTCGCTCTTGATCAGTTTAACGTGTTCTTGCTGAATGAAAGTGTTAATTTCATGAGCTGACCGTAGATCTGTCCGGTGTAGATGTGCGAGGTGTCGTACTCCAGCTCCTCTCCGGACATCTCCAGCTTGAAGTCGTCTGAAAACAGCCTGGTGTCTCGCTTCATCCGCAGGTTGAAATGCCTGGAGGTGGAAAACACACATTTTAAACACGACTGCAATTTTACAAATGCTTTCACAGAGCGGCAGAAACAGAAAGAAGAAAAGATTACATGGAAAAAAACAGCTTTAATGTTGAAAACAGGCTCAGCTCTTCCTGTCCTGATGATTTCTGATTTCAAGAAGACTTTGAGACTGAAAGACCCTGAGAGAGTGAAGATCTCACTGATTCACCTTCATATTCTTCTGAAAATCATAAAATCATCGTGATAAACCGACAGAAACTGATTCACTGCAGATGTTTAGGTGTTCACAACAGAAGATCATACTTTCCTAATCTCAGCTAGTCTTCCACAGATCTCACAGCTCTGAACATCAGGGTGTTTCTACAGATGGGTCATAATAGACTGAATCATTCTGAATCAATCCTCATTTAGATGAACCGATAACGAATCTTAAATCAGAGGAATGGATTAGTCTGTGCTGTTTTCAGCTCCAATAATCAATAAACTTTGTGCTTAGATACTTCTGATATGAAACAAAGTCTCAGATTTCATATGATTCTAATTTTATTACAAAGTTCAAAGAACAAATATGGTTTTGTGGCTCTTTAATGATCATTGTAGCGTCTCAGTTCATTCATTACATTAACTCAACATGTTCTTCAGTTTTTAATGTATGTTATGAATAAATCCAGTGTTTATGACAGCCATTCGAAAGGCTTATATTTAAATAAAACAGATTGAAACACAATTACGTCACAGAAATGCAGTAATTAATATAAACACGGCCTGTGCGGAGGGTGACACATACTGTACCTGCCGTCATGCCCTCACCTGCCGTGCGCGTGGAACTCCAGCTGCAGCTCGTGCTCCTGGTGCGACAGCGCCCTCCTGGCCCTCTGGTGCCGGATGTGCAGCTGATCCGTGTCGTACGACAGACCCTCGTAGTGCCGGATGTACTTGTTCAGGGGGTTGCCATAGTAACCTGCTCGCCACACAAACATCACGGTTAGAGCGCGGCCGTGATCACATGACAACAGTGAGAATAAACAAAGCCCTCCACCCTCCCCAGCACCACCTGCCCAGATCTGATATAAATAAACCTCCATTTAACAATGAGATGAACACATAATTGCTTATTTCACCACATAATTTAGATTTTTTTTGTAGAAAAGCAGAGAAATGTTCATGCGACGTTGACAATGCTGTGATTGTGACACCATATAATAACGAGATCATCTCATTGGTCAAACACTGTCCGGTTCATCAGATATTCTGCTGTTTATCAGTCACATGAGTGTCATGAAGGCCTGGTTCATTCACAGACACTGGATCAGAGCCAGAGATGTTGAGTTTGACACACATGGAGCTGCATTATAACACAATCATCACTATATGGAGGATATGCGCAGATCACAGATGTGTTTGTGGGAATGATGTGAGTGTTATGGAGTCTCTTCATCCATCTTAAGCTGATGTGTGTTAGCTCATGTGTGTCAGCTCGATCTGATCCTGGATCCGCTCTTATTCGATCCACTCAGCCCATCTGAGCTCACAGACCCGGCCGCCATCGGATCCGTCGTGAATATCGACGGGAACGCGTCAGAATCGGGGAATCCGGGAATAACGGTCGCGGTTTTAGCGTTAGCACGGATGCTCGCGCGGAGCATCACTGACTCGAGCCGAACCGGGTCGAAACACTGTCTCTCACACTCACACTCACCTCGAGCGGGTCTGGAGGCGCACAGGAGGCACAGCAGCACCGGGAACACGGCCGTCATCGCGGATAAATGCATGTTTAGCGCATGGATGATGGACGGGTTGGGTTTTATTGTTTACAGCTTCAGTCTCGGGTTTGGGGCTTTGCGTGCTGACGTCAGACGCACACAGACACGAGCACGAGCCCCTCCCCCACGCTCGAGCACTGCAACATCACAGAAACATCAGCTGAAATAAATATGATGGGCTTTATGACTTTATGAAATATTACATATGAGGTTTATATCAGTCTGCCAGTAAATAGAGTCATGTCTGCAAGTTTGCAAAGTACTTAACATATTTTTGGCCAAATTTGGCTCCTCAAGTATTAATCTTTCAGTTTCTAATTTCATCATGTTGCTTTAGCCTGTAATGTTATGCTGTAGTTTAAAAGGACTGTTAAACACGTAATATGACATTATTTCTCCTTCTTCCAGGCCTAAAACACTAATGAACATGTGACTGTCTTAATTCTTCAGACATTATGAATATGATCATCCTCGTATGACGGACCTCAATCCTAATATTTAAGCCTAATAACTTATTTCCATGTGTAAAGACCAAATTTATACTGTGAAAATTAATATGATAAATATGCATAAAATAGTATTTGGACAGTATTTGGTTTTATTGGATTGTTATTGAAGGACAGCAGCTGGTTTTGGTCAAAGGTCTCTTTGGAAACCATAAAGAATTGTGTGTGTGTGTGTGTGTGTGTGTGTGTGTGTGTGTGTCTGTGTGTGTGTGTGTGTGTGTGATGTGTGTGTGTGTGTGTGTGTGTGTGTGTGTGTTACAGACAGTTTCAGGAGAAGCGGACAGTCCATTAAAGTATCGGTCACTAGTCAAACATCTGCTGTAATAAATGATTTATATATTGTCAACATGAGTTGGTCAGAATACTGAATGACCATCAGTGGAGAATGATGATTTTGTTCCTTCATTAATGTAGTTAATCTACCAGTTAATTAAAACCAGTCAGATCTCAGGTCCTGATTCATGCAGAATTAGTTTCAGTCAATGAAAGTGTGAATCTGTTGTTCAGTAAAGTGTTCAGATGATCAGTTAACATGTTTCTCGTTTGTGTTCTCAGTTACACTGATCTTACACACATTAACCTGCTAACTTGATCCTAATGTAAAGCCTCTTCACATAACAAAGACACAAAATAAAGTGTGACTGATTGTCTTATGTACACATTATCATATCAGGATAAGGAAAAGTGCTCAAAGTGTTCAAATCTTTCACTTCTGTTCCTACAGTATCAGTCTAGTTTCTACAAAAAGATTAAGGATGAGCAGCTGTGTTCACAAACACAATAACACGTTGTTGTAACTTACTTCTTACCAGAGTCTGCCAGTGAATTTGCACAAAAACAGACTGTATACACAAATAAAGGACAAAACAGAAGTAAATGCTAAGGAATTAGTTTGCCTCTACAACACATACACACACACACACACACACACACACACACACACACACACACACACATACACACACACACACACACACAAGTCAAGTCACCTTTATTTATATAGCACTTTTTACAATGCAGATTGTGTCAAAGCAGCTTTACATTGATAACTGGTATATAATTCTTGTACTTAATTTGTTCTTGTACAATTTTACTGTTATTTTTTGTGTGTTCATGACTATCAGAAAAACCATGATTGTTCAAACTTGTGTGAATTCTGCAGATGAATAAAGCACTGAAACAAACAAACGCTGTTGATGGACACTGAGGATCAAACTCAGACGTGTGTCGCCGATCACAGAGAAACACGGACACAGGAAAAACAATTAAAGAGTAAATTCAGAATCCAGCAGAACAATCCTCACTGGCATCAGGGAGCTGGATTCTTCTTCATGGAAAGAAACTGGCTATTTCAAATGGAACTTTCCTTAAGCTTTCACTGTAATAATTACTGCTATGTCTTCATTTACAATTATACACTTTTGTTTTATCGAACCAAAGGCATTTAGTGCTGCTTTAAACCAGGAGAAACACTTTAAACCACTGCGTCATTAAAAACAAGACGCTTCTGATCCTGATACGAGTGAAACCGCAGCGTTTCTCCTGATCAGAACACAAAATACACTCTATCATCAGATGATGACTCCAACACAAATCATGTATTTCAGCAAACGCTCCAGAGCGAGATGATTAATAAATGGATATTAACAGAGAAATTTAGTTTTCATTATGTATTACATCATTTCAGTTGTGTGTGAATCCTGTTCCTGGAGATCTACCTGTCAAACACACCTGAAGCAGCTGATGAAGATCTCCAGGAGAACTTGAGACTTACAGACAGCAGTGTTTGATCAGGGATGGAGATGAACTCTACAGGAAGATCTCCAGGAACAGCATTGGACACCGCTGCCATAAGTCATTGAGTACAACAGGCTGCTATTTTCAAAAATCAGTTCAAAATTGCAAATGTATACATGAGTCATGAGACACATGAGATTTTGAAATAGTAAAATTTTCCCAATCAAAACTTAAACAGGCGTTTCCTCGTTTAGGTTGTGTCTTTGCTGGGCTGTTGCCTATACATCACAGATCTGGCAGAACTGTACAAGTTTTAATGTCATCTATGGTGTTACTGTAATCCAGATTGTATGGTAAATCCGGTGCTGAGGTTTGTGTGTTGTCTCTTCAGAAGCAGACAGGACCGACGCACACTGCCAGGAACAGCTGTGTCCGCAGGAACAGAACGCAGGATCTCTCTGCTGCACTTTGCTCACGGGATACCTCATGAAGTCTGGTGTCAGGTGCTCACTGTGAAAGAACAGGTGAGAGTCAGACATGTGTTACACTGAATTTGTCATGCATGTACGTACAGTGGGTACGGAAAGTATTCAGACCCCCTTAAATTTTTCACTCTTTGTATATTGCAGCCATTTGCTAAAATCATTTAAGTTCATTTTTTCCTCATTAATGTACACACAGCACCCCATATTGACAGAAAAACACAGAATTGTTGACATTTTTTGCAGATTTATTAAAAAAGAAAAACTGAAATATCACATGGTCCTAAGTATTCAGACCCTTTGCTGTGACACTCATATATTTAACTCAGGTGCTGTCCATTTCTTCTGATCATCCTTGAGATGGTTCTACACCTTCATTTGAGTCCAGCTGTGTTTGATTATACTGATTGGACTTGATTAGGAAAGCCACACACCTGTCTATATAAGACCTTACAGCTCACAGTGCATGTCAGAGCAAATGAGAATCATGAGGTCAAAGGAACTGCCTGAAGAGCTCAGAGACAGAATTGTGGCAAGGCACAGATCTGGCCAAGGTTACAAAAACATTTCTGCTGCACTTAAGGTTCCTAAGAGCACAGTGGCCTCCATAATCCTTAAATGGAAGACGTTTGGGATGACCAGAACCCTTCCTAGAGCTGGCCGTCCGGCCAAACTGAGCTATCGGGGGAGAAGAGCCTTGGTGAGAGAGGTAAAGAAGAACCCAAAGATCACTGTGGCTGAGCTCCAGAGATGCAGTCGGGAGATGAGAAAGTTGTAGAAAGTCAACCATCACTGCAGCCCTCCACCAGTCGGGGCTTTATGGCAGAGTGGCCCGACGGAAGCCTCTCCTCAGTGCAAGACACATGAAAGCCCGCATGGAGTTTGCCAAGATGGTGAGAAATAAGATTCTCTGGTCTGATGAGACCAAGATAGAACTTTTTGACCTTAATTCTAAGCGGTATGTGTGGAGAGAACCAGGCACTGCTCATCACCTGTCCAATACAGTCCCAACAGTGAAGCATGGTGGTGGCAGCATCATGCTGTGGGGGTGTTTTTCAGCTGCAGGGACAGGACGACTGGTTGCAATCGAGGGAAAGATGAATGTGGCCAAGTACAGGGATATCCTGGACGAAAACCTTCTCCAGAGTGCTCAGCACCTCAGACTGGGCCGAAGGTTTACCTTCCAACAAGACAATGACCCTAAGCACACAGCTAAAATAACGAAGGAGTGGCTTCACAACAACTCCGTGACTGTTCTTGAATGGCCCAGCCAGAGCCCTGACTTAAACCCAATTGAGCATCTCTGGAGAGACCTAAAAATGGCTGTCCACCAACGTTTACCATCCAACCTGACAGAACTGGAGAGGATCTGCAAGGAGGAATGGCAGAGGATCCCCAAATCCAGGTGTGAAAAACTTGTTGCATCTTTCCCAAAAAGACTCATGGCTGTATTAGATCAAAAGGGTGCTTCTACTAAATACTGAGCAAAGGGTCTGAATACTTTGGACCATGTGATATTTCAGTTTTTCTTTTTTTAATAAATCTGCAAAAATGTCAGCAATTCTGTGTTTTTCTGTCAATATGGGGTGCTGTGTGTACATTGAGGAAAAAAAATGAACTTAAATGATTTTAGCAAATGGCTGCAATATAACAAAGAGTGAAAAATTTAAGGGGGTCTGAATACTTTCCGTACCCACTGTAAACTGTATATATAACTATAGTTGAAGAGAAAACCTGAAAAGCAACTAGTCTAGCTATGAATTGTCAGGGGACAAATATTGAATGATTCATGTTTTGAATAACAACAGGACTCATTTAGTATCTACCGTATTATGCAACACAGAAGTTTTCATTGAATGTAAGAGAGTTCAGATTCATTAGCCATATAGTAAACGACTGGAGGAACAACAATAACAAGCATGCGTGCAAACTCTTCATGTTAAGAAAGCAGATGTTTACTGCACCAGTGGTGTGGAATCTGTCCGTCTGACACGTCGCTGCAAACGGATGATGCACGTGATGATCTGTAAGTCAAAGCATTCAGGACAACTCATTAGCCAATGTTCATGTCACAGATACACCACTGCACATGATCCATATACTGCTGAATTGAACATATACAATGAAAAATACTTCAACAAATGATATCTGATATTAAATGTAATGCACCTGTGGTGGTCAGAGCTGAAGTTCGGTGGGGGTGGCATTGAAGCATCACTCTTCATTGACAGGCAACTGAACGCAGGTGACAGTCTGCCTCCGTCCTGCACATAAACACAGAACCTAATGTAACTGGATGTCATTATTGACGATGGGAAAAGATGCATCATCACAATGTCAACATTTTACCAGAAAGGTACATGCGGCCTTTGGACAGCTTCTGCTCCCATGCTGCTGATTTCAGATCTCTCTATGGGAAAACAGGTAGAGCTGTAAATACTGCAAGCTTCTGTCATGCATGTATTTGCACTAATAAAAGCCTGTTCACAACAAGGATGATAAACATAACAATAAAGAGATAAAAATGTAAAATAGACTGAAAATCTAAAAGATTAGCAGAGTCCACAGCACAACAATAACTGAGGAACGGATATTAATATAGTTATCGTTACAGATGTGAACGAGCTTTAAACCCTGCATTCACAGAGATGTGCATGTGCTCATGTGGAAAAACAAACAATATACTCACGTATCTTTGCTCAGTTTTCTTCTCTCTGTCTCTGTGCTCTTAATTCTCGCTCCTTTGCTCTCTCCTCCGCTCGCCTTCTCTCCTTCGCAGCATCTAAGATCTTTTGGTCTAGTTGGTAATGGCAGTGCTTATTTTCTGCCGCCATCTCCTCAATCTTTTCAAACAACTGCACGACCTGCATGCCATCATTCTTAACTTTGGTGTTGAGAACATGATATCTGTTTCTGCATTTCTCCAGCAGCCTGTGGAGGGCGCCGCCTTCGCTCTCGATGTGCATCTCTATGGGCGTCTGTCCCAGCCAGTCTTCATGAGTGAACAGGACTATAGTGTGTTTCCACACTCTCTGGCTGAGAAGATTGAGATGTTCCTCCAGCACTCTGTTGTTCATCTCGCTGTATTTCGTGTCGACGCGGATGACTAGGAGAAGAGCGTGTGGCCCCGGGTGACACAAAAACAGACTGTGCATGAATTCTAACTGGTACAGTTTTGCACATTTGAATCACTCCAGCAGGGCGACTCGACCACTGTGACTTCTCTGCCGGCCACCGTTCCCTGTTTAATCTCAGCCTGAACGGCAGTCTTTAGCTCGAACGCCTCTCGTCGCAGGATAGTGTTCCCGGCTGAACTCTTCCCAGCTGTTCTGTGGCCCATCAGCACCAGCCTTAGTACTCCTGTCAATGAGAAAAACAAGCTGTTTTAGAAGACCACAGATGACCAAAGGGCTTTCAATATGAATTATTATATGCACATAGTCCAAAAGCAGATGATTTTTCCTAAGACATTTACACTGCGTTGATGCTGTACATTTTTATCAGTTTTCTGGGAATCAAACCCATGATCATAGCGTTGCGAGTACAGTGCTTCGACTGTTTGAGCTTCAGGAAAGCACACAGAATTACTGCTTTTCCACACTTCTTCTCTTAAAAATTTTAAAATGTTGTCGGTTTTAAATACTGATTCTAAAATTAACAGTTTGTGGAAAACATTATTGTCAAATACAGTTATAAAAATACTATTTTTTTTGTAATCCATGAGATCTATTTGTTTGCTGTTTTCACCTGATTTTTGTTTGATTTTCAGGGAATCACACTGAATCCAAAAGGGTCAATAAATATTGTATTTTGAACATAAATGTGCTTACCAATTTGCAACCTGACATATAGTCTCTGTTTTTGCACATTCTGCTGCCTCTGGTGAGCTCTCTCGTTTGCTTTCCTTTTCCTGTCTTCTGCATCTTTTAAAATCTCTCTGTCCATCTCGTAATGGCAGGAGCTGTTTTCGGCCACCATCTCTTCCACCTTGTCCAGGAGATCTTGGACTTGAACGCCAGCATGTCTGCTCTCAGTGTTGAGAACATGGTATCTGTTGCTGCATTTCTCCAGCAGCCAGCAGAGGGCGTCACCTTCGCTCTCAATGTGCATCTCTATAGGCGTGTCCTCTAGGTAGTTCTCAGAGGTGAACAGCACAATGATGTGACTCCAGACTCTCTCTCCGAGTAGCTCTACATGTCCCTCGATCACGCTCCTGTCGGCTTCTCTGAAGGCCACGTCTGTGCGTACGCTCAGTAATATAGCGTGGGGTCCTGGAGCACACAGAGACGTGCTGAGGACGATCTCCTGCTGAAGTAACTGGCAGCTCTCTGTGATTTCTCTGTTCTTGCACCAGTCGGGGACTTCGACCAGAGTGATCTTTCTGCCGGCCGCCTCTCCGTGCCTCTTCACACACTCTGCACTTCTTCTGGACTCAAACTCCTTCTTGCCCAGGATGAAGTTTCCTGCAGAACTGTTTCCAGGTGCTCCATGCTCCATCAGCACCAGCCTGAGCTCGGACAGCTTCTGTGTGTGACCTGAGTCCAGACACAAATCAATAATCAGAAAGAATCAGAATGATGTTTGTATGTTTACACACACAATGAATTTGTCTTGGTGACAGGAGATTCCAGCGCAGAAGAAAGTAATGCAGACATACATAGGAATGATCCATTTGCATGATATACAAACATAACTAATAAAGTAAATTATGTTTTTATGAAAGCACACACTTAAAAATATTAATTTTAATATCAGACTCTGGTTTCTCCCAAGGTTTTTTCTTCCATTCTGTCACCTGATGGAGTTTGGGTTCCTGGTCACTGTCGCCTCTGCTCACCCAGCAGGCACAGAACGTCATAAGATGTTAGTATTTGGTTAAATTTAGGTCGCGACGTCTGGTAACCAAAATTCAATGTCAAACCAACGTCTAATAACAACAATAATTTGACGTCCAATACCGACGTCATTTGACATTGATATTTTGTTGGTGTTAGGTTGTGGTTTTAACTAACCAAAATCCAACATCGACTCAACGTCTTAAACCAACGTCAATTTGACGTCAAATACTGACATTTAGTCGTCAGGTATGGCAACCAAAACCCAACGTCTTCTATACGTCAAAGTGGTAACGTCTACTCAACGTCAAACTCTAACATCATTAGACATTGATCTTTTGTTATTTTAGGTTGTGGTTTTAACTAACCAAAATCCAACATCGAATCAACGTCTTAAGCCAACGTCATATTGACGTCAAATACTGACATTTAGTCATGAGGTATGGCTACCAAATCCCAACGACTCTTAGACATCATAATGATAACGTCCACACAACAACAAATGCTAACATCAGTAGACGTTGATCTTTTGTTATTTTAGGTTGCACTAACCAAAATCCAACGTCTAGTAAACGCCATATTCACCTGCTTGTAAACAAAGTTTAGTGCTTCCGGCTATGCCAGCACTTCATCTTGAACACTAGGTGGTGGTAATACTCCTAAGGAGTGAGCAGCCAGTAGCAAGTAGTAGTAGAAGAAGACCGTCGTCAGTTTAGTTCTCATGGAGCTCTCGTGAACTAACGTCAGAGGCCTACAAGAGAGAAAATGAATAGTTGAATAAAGTCGTTCTTTTGTTTGTTTGTTTTTCGCACGAAAAGTATTATCGTCGCTTGAGAAACGTACGGTTGAGCCACTGTAGTGGCATGGACTATTTAAACATTTTCTTCACTGACTTTCTGGACGGACAAGTTTGGGGCCCCTTAAAGCCAATGGAGGAGTATTCCACCGCTCATATTTAATCACAAAAATATTAATTTGTGATCCGAAGATGAAAGAAAGACTTACATGGTTGTATCAACATGTGGGTGAGTAATTACTGACAGAATTTTCATTTTTGGGTGAACTATCCCTTTAAAGCTAAGGTAGATATTTTGTTTTCTCAGAAACTGATTTAAAGCCAATCAATAATTTATGTGGTCTAAATATACTCTGTGGAAGGCATAGAAGTAGTTAATGCTTAAATTCAATGTTTACTGTAGTGCATCATATCCTATATTTCTTATGAATTTTCATTTTCAAATATTTCTTACAGAGAGTGTCCAGAAAACATCAAAAGAGACGGAGGCAAATATTGCAGCGGCCATCGCCTTTTGTTTAAAATATGCCCCAGACAGGGTGGGTGGAGGTGGCAGGAAAAAAAGCTGTGAATAAAACTGATATTAATGTTTTGAAAATGTTCTGTTCCAATAATGTTAATAATAAAACAAATAAATAAATCATATTTGTTATAATCCAGTTTATCTCTTTGTCATTTTTCTGATAAAACCACCAAACATTTGTAAATTCCATTTTCAAATTTAGTTAAACTATTCTTTTTGCTAATGTCTTAAAATTTAATAATTTGGTGTAGTCTCACATTGGATCTTGATCTCTCTCTGATCTTATTGTTAGAGTTTCTTGGTATGTTTTTGTTGTTGTTTTTTCTCTCTGAATGTTGATTTTTATTTTACAACAAAATTGAAGGTTTAATGTCATGCCAACAAAATCCATACTAACCATATCTTTCTTTAAAGTTGGAATTTGACAGCTTGACAATTTGTTGTTGGTTTTTGACAGATACCGATTTTGATTTTATTTTCCATCAAAGCGCAATGTCTCAGATGTAGGAGATTGATGTTAGTCTGACGTTTGGTTATGACATCAACCCGATTTAAATTTTCAACCAAAATGCAACGTCTGACCAACGTTGGAGATTGACGTCAGTCTGACGTTTGGTTATGACGTCAACCAGATTTTCATTTTCAACCAAAATACAACGTCTTACCAACGTTGGAGATTGACGTCAGTCTGACGTTTGGTTATGACGTCAACCAGATTTTCATTTTCAACCAAAATACAACGTATTACCAACGTTGGAGATTGACGTCAGTCTGACGTTTGGTTATGACGTCAACCAGATTTTCATTTTCAACCAAAATACAACGTCTTACCAACGTTGGAGATTGACGTCAGTCTGACGTTTGGTTATGACGTCAACCAGATTTTCATTTTCAACCAAAATACAACGTCTTACCAACGTTGGAGATTGACGTCAGTCTGACGTTTGGTTATGACGTCAACCAGATTTTCATTTTCAACCAAAATACAACGTCTTACCAACGTTGGAGATTGACGTCAGTCTGACGTTTGGTTATGACGTCAACCAGATTTTCATTTTCAACCAAAATACAATGTATTACCAACGTTATAGATTGACGTCAGTCTGACGTTTGGTTATGACGTCAACCAGATTTTCATTTTCAACCAAAATACAACGTATTACCAACGTTGGAGATTGACGTCAGTCTGACGTTTGGTTATGACGTCAACCAGATTTTCATTTTCAACCAAAATACAACGTATTACCAACGTTGGAGATTGACGTCAGTCTGACGTTTGGTTATGACGTCAACCAGATTTTCATTTTCAACCAAAATACAACGTCTTACCAACGTTGGAGATTGACGTCAGTCTGACGTTTGGTTATGACGTCAACCAGATTTTCATTTTCAACCAAAATACAACGTATTACCAACGTTGGAGATTGACGTCAGTCTGACGTTTGGTTATGACGTCAACCAGATTTTCATTTTCAACCAAAATACAACGTCTTACCAACGTTGGAGATTGACGTCAGTCTGACGTTTGGTTATGACGTCAACCAGATTTTCATTTTCAACCAAAATACAATGTATTACCAACGTTATAGATTGACGTCAGTCTGACGTTTGGTTATGACGTCAACCAGATTTTCATTTTCAACCAAAATACAACGTCTTACCAACGTTGGAGATTGACGTCAGTCTGACGTTTGGTTATGACGTCAACCAGATTTTCATTTTCAACCAAAATACAATGTATTACCAACGTTATAGATTGACGTCAGTCTGACGTTTGGTTATGATGTCAACCAGATTTTCATTTTCAACCAAAATACAATGTATTACCAACGTTATAGATTGACGTCAGTCTGACGTTTGGTTATGACGTCAACCAGATTTTCATTTTCAACCAAAATACAACGTATTACCAACGTTGGAGATTGACGTCAGTCTGACGTTTGGTTATGACGTCAACCAGATTTTCATTTTCAACCAAAATACAACGTATTACCAACGTTGGAGATTGACGTCAGTCTGACGTTTGGTTATGACGTCAACCAGATTTTCATTTTCAACCAAAATACAACGTCTTACCAACGTTGGAGATTGACGTCAGTCTGACGTTTGGTTATGACGTCAACCAGATTTTCATTTTCAACCAAAATACAACGTCTTACCAACGTTATAGATTGACGTCAGTCTGACGTTTGGTTATGACGTCAACCAGATTTAAATTTTCAACCAAAATACAACGTCTGACCAACGTTATAGATTGACGTCAGTCTGACGTTTGGTTATGACGTCAACCAGATTTAAATTTTCAACCAAAATACAACGTCTGACCAACGTTATAGATTGACGTCAGTCTGACGTTTGGTTATGACGTCAACCAGATTTTCATTTTCATCCAAAATACAACGTCTTACCAACGTTATAGATTGACGTCAGTCTGACGTTTGGTTATGACGTCAACCAGATTTAAATTTTCAACCAAAATACAACGTCTGACCAACGTTATAGATTGACGTCAGTCTGACGTTTGGTTATGACGTCAACCAGATTTTCATTTTCAACCAAAATACAACGTCTTACCAACGTTGGAGATTGACGTCAGTCTGACGTTTGGTTATGACGTCAACCAGATTTTCATTTTCAACCAAAATACAACGTCTTACCAACGTTGGAGATTGACGTCAGTCTGACGTTTGGTTATGACGTCAACCAGATTTTCATTTTCAACCAAAATACAACGTCTTACCAACGTTATAGATTGACGTCAGTCTGACGTTTGGTTATGACGTCAACCAGATTTTCATTTTCAACCAAAATACAACGTCTTACCAACGTTGGAGATTGACGTCAGTCTGACGTTTGGTTATGACGTCAACCAGATTTTCATTTTCAACCAAAATACAACGTCTTACCAACGTTATAGATTGACGTCAGTCTGACGTTTGGTTATGACGTCAACCAGATTTTCATTTTCAACCAAAATACAACGTCTTACCAACGTTGGAGATTGACGTCAGTCTGACGTTTGGTTATGACGTCAACCAGATTTTCATTTTCAACCAAAATACAACGTCTTACCAACGTTGGAGATTGACGTCAGTCTGACGTTTGGTTATGACGTCAACCAGATTTTCATTTTCAACCAAAATGCAACGTCTATCCGACGTAGTGGTCCAACGTCAATCTGATGTTATATTGACGTCCGGTGCCTGCTGGGCAGCCAGGCTCAGACTGCAGGAGTTTCAGGCCCATTTATGGGGGGGGGGGGGGTTATCTGGTAATGATGTGATGCAACCAGATTTCACAATTGGTTAAGATTTAAAAACTCCTGTAATCTGAGCATGGCTTTAGTTGGGGACACCATTAAATATTACTGTACTGGCTCTACACCATTCTGTAAGGCTGAATTAGTCTCATATCTGATGAAGTTTGCATTACTGATTCTGTTATTTTCCTGTTTATCACTGTGAAGCTGCTTTGGAACAATCTGTACTGTATAAAGCGCTGCAGAAATAAAGCTGATTAGACTTTATCTACACAAATGGGCAATGACTGTAGACAAAAACATGTTTATAGTAAAAGTCATTTGACTTCTTTTTTGGTAAACTCACCCATCTGTTCTCTGATTTTTACTCTCTTCTTCTGGGTTTTTATCTCTCTCTGTCTCGCTCTCTCCCTTGCCTCCTTTTTCTGCTTCTCTGCTTCTTCAGTATTGAGGTCTATATAGTAGTGGTGTTCATCATTTCCAGCCACCATCTTCTCGATCTTGTCCAGCAGATGTGTGACCTGGGTGCCGTCACGCGTGTGCTTGCTGTTGAGAACATGATATCTGTTGCCGCATTTCTCCAGCAGCCACTGGAGGGCGCCGCCCTCACACTCAATGTGCATCTCTATGGATCTGTTTCCCAGGTGTCCTCCATCAATGAATAACACCATAACATGAGGCCAGACCCTCGTACCGAGCAGCTCAAGATGCTCCACCGCTGATGTCCTGTGAGCCTCGGTGAACGAGATGTTTACAGGTACGACTATAAGGAAAGCGTGTGGACCTGGAGGGCACAGAGCCGGGCTGATCACAATCTCCCATTTGAGTAACTGAGTACTGTCGTCTGTCTGTCCAACTGACCAGCCTGGAGCTTCAACCACAGTCAGCGGCCTGCCATTCACCTGTCCCTGTCTGACCACACACTCCAGACTTCTCTTCGACTCAAAGTCCCGTCTGTCTAGGATTGTGTTTCCTGCTGAACTTTTCCCTGCATTCTGAAATCCCAGCAGAACAATCCTCATTGGCATCAGGGAGCTGGATTCTCCTTCATGGAAAGAAACAGACAATTTCAAATGGAAACAGATACTATTGAACCTCCAAGATGGAGCGTTTAGTTCAAATGGGCATTAATACTAATGAGCAATTTCACCTTAAGATGATCTAAAAGAAGAGAAAACAAAGCTAAAATCTTTACAGACACATGATGTAATGCAAACGCCTGTGGTTCGGTCATTTTCGACCGATTTCAAAAACACTTAAACACACACACACACACATGTTTGTTTTTGTGAAGTGTGGGGTCATTCCATAGGCGTAATGGTTTTTATACTGTACAAACTGTATTTTCTCTCCCCCTACACTACTCCTAACCCTAACCCTAACCCTAACCATCACAGGAAACACTTTTACTTTCTCACAAAAACTCATTCTGTGTGATTTATAAGCCTTTTGAAAAATGGGGACATGGAGTAATGTCCTCATAAGTCACCTCTTCTTGTAAAAACTATGTCATACCCATGTCATTATACACATTTGTGTCCTGATATGTCACAAAAACATGCGCACACACACACACACAACTGAACTTGCACTTCAGAGGGATAAAAACAAGTACTAATCTTTGACAAATAACAGTAGAATAATGTCTAAATAAATATCCAAATGTATATTTTCTAAGCATAAAACCTAGAATTCTTTCACAGTAGCTGCAGAGAACACAGCAGCCATCTGCTGGCCATCGTTTTCATGACATGATTTTGACATGATATTTATGTTATTGTTCTTTTTTCCACCAGATGGCACAAAACGAACAAACAACAACAAAAAATAACCCCCACAGCCAAGTGCATCATGTTAATGTTACTACTTATGAGAAATTAGTGTTATATTAAACAAACAAGGAGAGTTAAAATCTCGCCAGTCATGATTATCTGAAAGCACTTTCTGTTTGGAGCAGCAGGAAATGACAGTGGACTACTGATCCATCGCCATTACAGCACAGATCTCAAAAAAGATTTGTAAGATTAAACATTGAGTACGTTTTGCAATGTTACTTTCCGTTTCTTTGTAATTATTATGAAATTTAGCAATTTTTAAGGGAAAATTGGGAAAAGGGGAAAACATTTTGACTGTATGCTGTGTCGCAGTAGTAACTGTAACAAATGTGTTTTCAGCACTCACCTTTGAGTGAAGTATTTGCCATCATCCTCTTGTTCTGTCAACAAAAGAAGTTTACAGTCACAGAATGACTTCTGAGAAGACTAATGTCAGACCAACCATACAGTAAATCAGTCCAACGCATCAGACGTCACTAAACACTAAAGAGAGAAAAGTGAAACTGAACTGAGAGAACTCAGAAAATAACAATAACCTACTTCATCAGAGCGCGCGTTTTTGATTTCACTGGTCTGGATATTCAACTTTAAAATTTAATGAAATTCAGAGACCGAATTTTACGAAACGCATTCACTTCCGTGTACTCGAGTGGGAAATATAATAGGAAAAATAGGAAGTGAGCAGAAAGCATGACGTCAAAACATGGACCCGATGAAACTACACTGACATTGTGAAATACAATCAAATACACGGGAACCTGGACTGGACCCCTGCTCTCTGATGCTTGATAAAATACATTTAACATAAACTAGCACAGGTGCTGAACAAAAATTATACCATTATCAAACCAATCCAGACAGACAGACAGACAGATAGATAGATAGATAGATAGATAGATAGACAGATTGACAGATAGATTGACAGATAGACAGTTAGATAGATAGACAGATCGTAGTTTACAAGCATGTTTTTGTGTCGCATAAAAAATTTATCCCACTCATTTGAGCGCATACGTTTTTTTATGCGCATTTTTAGAATTTATGTGCATCTTGTTTATATCCAGCATTTTTTTATGCGATATCCCAAAATGCATAGCTTATGAACCCTATATTATTCTGTGGACACCACATCTCATCACTCAACAGGAACAGGTTGAGTATCTCATCACGAACAGGAAGAGGGCCAGAGCAAATTACAGTGTCTGACATCATACTTGCGAGTTCACACACCTCTTTAATGTTAATTTTAGTGATCTATTCTGAATTTAATGATTCGGACATCATTAGTGCCGACGTGAATGATAATCTTATAAATCTAATAGAATTCCAGTATGTCTGTACTTTCTTCTGCACTGGAAGCTTCTTCTGTCACCAAGACAAATTCCTTGTGTGTGTAAACATACTTGGCAATAAAGTTCATTCTGATTCTTTTCCCCAGCATCATCTTCTCGTTGATTTGGTGAACAGACCACAGTATTGATTAAAGTATTATAATTTGTACCTTTTAACCATACCAATCCATTCATGGGTTAATGTTGAATTGTTACTTTTTGTGAGACAAAGTGTATCATTTATCCAGGCTAAGCCAGGAGTCCTTTCTGTGTGGAGTTTGCATGTTCTCAGTGTCAGTGTGGGTTTGCTCTGGTTAGGTGGATTGGACATGCCACATTGGCTGTAGGAGTGAGTGTCTCCCAGCTCTCTCACTCTCAAGTGCTGGTTTGCATTGGATACCTTTTAGACTTGTAGAAATTATGAAAATCAGTGGTTGCAGGAATCTCAAAGTATAGTGCATAAAATTTAATAGAATTACAGTGAGAAGCCTTGAAAATACTTACTGATGACCCCTCTTTAACAATCCAACCAGTAGTTAAAAGATTTGTCATTATAAATTCTACTACATATACAACAAAAATTAAAGACACGTTACAAGATAAGTTGTTTATAAAAAAATCTATTCAATCTGACTGAGATTGAGAAGAAACAGATCGATTCAATGAGAAACAGCAGACGAGTTTGTTTGGTCTCTATAAAGTTTAATTGAATGAAGCAGGTAATCACTGACAGGTTAGTCTAGTTAAAGAGTCTGACCTGTGCTTGAACTGAACCAATGAGTATGAAGATCAGTCCATTCAATCCCATCATGCATCTGGCCTCTGAGTAACTGCAGGCCGCTAAAGCTCAAGGCATCCATGCATTTGGCAAAACTCTCTCACGCAGATGCAGATCAGGAGCAAAAGCACTTCAACCAGGAGAAACACTTGAAACCACTGCTTCATGAAAAACAAGACGCTTCTGATCCTGATACGAGTGAAACCGCAGCGTTTCTCCTGATCAGAACACAAAATACACTCTATCATCAGATGATGACTCCAACACAAATCATATATTTCAGCAAACGCTCCAGAGCGAATGATTCAGGACTGGAATGAATCAGTTTTTGTTTGAATATAAACAGACTGATGTTCATTAAAGTTAGCGACCGTTACAAACATTATTATGAAAATAAAACGCAGTTCAATGACATTCATCACGAATCACCTGCGAACGACAGAGCGATACAGTCAAAACAAGCGTTTGTGCTCAAGAATCAGTGCTAATGAATCAATTATAAATCATCACATGATCATTATATTCATCTGATTCACACACGCATTCGTTTACATCAGCTGATCATATTTCATTAGATTGAAAACAAGCACAAACGTCCGTCTCATTCAGCCGCTGACGCTCCAATGCAGAAATTATAGTCCTAATTAAAAAATCTAGAGATATGCTAATATAAAAACAGATACAATATCGAATAGACCAATATCTATATAAATTATTGCATATATAATAAACCAGTAAAAGTGAATGAATTGTTGCTTTGCTTTGACTGTATCCGTCACAGAAATAAGAGAAAGCCACTGATCTGACGACGACATGAAGACAAACATGAGACGCTCAAACGCTGATCCGTCCCCGCTGAACCTCACAGGAAGTCTCGCAGCAGCACTTCCTGTGGCAGCTCCCGCTGGACCAATCAGAGATGAGATGTTGTAAGGCATATTGAACTGACATTGAACACACGCTCTGTCCTGAATCTTCAGTCCGGACAGACTCAGGAATATGAGCGCGTTTCATCCGTGAGAGTTCAGCTTCATTGAATCAGGATGAATCTACATTCAGAGGATCAAACTCAGCAGAGCCACGAGGAGCAGCGAGAAGAGGCCGAGAGACGAAGACGCCAGAGCTCCTGCCGCACCTGCACACACACACACATATCATCAGAAAACACACACACACACACACATATCATCAGAAAACACACACACACATATCATCAGAAAACACACACACACACACGAACTTAGCATGCTGAACTGAATCAACATCGAACTGAACTGAATCAACATTGAACTGAACTGAATCAACATTGAACTGAACCAACATTGAACTAAACTGAATCAGCACTGAACTAAACTGAATCAACATTGAACTGAATCAACATTGAACTGAACTGAATCAACACTGAACTGAACTGAATTAACACTGAACTGAATCAACACTGAACTAAACTGAATCAACATTGAACTGAACCAACATTGAACTAAACTGAATCAACACTGAACTAAACTGAATCAACATTGAACTGAACTGAATCAACATTGAACTGAATCAACACTGAACTGAATCAACACTGAACTGAATCAACATTGAACTGAACTGAATCAACACTGAACTAAACTGAATCAACATTGAACTGAACCAACATTGAACTAAACTGAATCAACATTGAACTGAACTGAATCAACACTGAACTGAACTGAATCAACATTGAACTGAACCAACATTGAACTGAACTGAATCAGCACTGAACTAAACTGAATCAACACTGAACTGAATCAACATTGAACTGAACTGAATTAACACTGAACTAAACTGAATCAACATTGAACTGAACCAACATTGAACTGAACTGAATCAACACTGAACTAAACTGAATCAACATTGAACTGAACCAACATTGAACTAAACTGAATCAACACTGAACTAAACTGAATCAACATTGAACTGAATCAACATTGAACTGAACTGAATCAACACTGAACTAAACTGAATCAACATTGAACTGAGCTGAATCAACACTGAACTGAATCAACATTGAACAGAACCAAGGTCAAGTCAAGGTCAAGGTCAAGTTTATTTATAGAGCCCTTTAAAACAGCATAAATGCTGACCAAAGTGCTGCACAATATACCAAACAAAACATCCTCAAACAATACAATTTAAACACTAATAATAAAATATCAAAAGAAAACAAACAAAAGTAATACAATTAAGACAGGAACATCATGCAATATAAAACAATATTTAAGACTAAAAAATGTATATCAAATTAATTACACATATGCCTGAGAAAAAAAGTATGTTTTGAGAGAAGATTTAAATGTAGAAAGAGTAGGGGAAAGTCTAATAGACACAGGTAGGGCATTCCAGAGCTTAGGACCGTGAACTGAGAAAGCTCTGTCACCTTTGGATTTAAGTCGGGATTTTGGAACATTTAATATCATCTGGGTGGAAGATCTGAGCGTTGTCACAGGGGAATACGAATGGATAAGTTCTGAAATATAAGAAGGGGCAAGACCATGAATTGATTTAAATACAAATACTAAAACCTTAAAATCAACTCTGAAACGAACGGGTAGCCAATGAAGTGATGACAGCACAGGTGTAATATGTTCTCTCTTTTTTGTCCCTGTTAAAAAACGAGCCGCAGCATTCTGTACCAGTTGTAATCGCAGAAGCGAGGACTGATTTATTCCAGCATATAGAGCATTACAATAATCCAGCCTGGTTGAAATAAACGCATGAATAACAGTCTCCAAATCACTAAAGCTCAGAATATTTTTCAGCTTGCAAAGTCCCCTAAGCTGCAGAAAACTGGCTCTAACTACAGAGTTGATTCGTTTATCAAATTTTAACTCAGGGTCAAGGGTAACTCCCAGATTTTTAACTTTATCACGAATGTTATCTTGAAGGGGGCCTAGGGTAGAACTTATGTTATTTAAAAGGTGTGAAGGGCCAAACAACATAACATCAGTCTTCTTCTGATTTAGTTGAAGGAAATTATTGTCCATCCAACATTGAACTAAACTGAATCAACATTGAACTGAATCAACACTGAACTGAACTGAATCAACATTGAACTGAACTGAAACAACACTGAACTGAACCAACACTGAACTGAACTGAATCAACATTGAACTAAACTGAATCAACACTGAACCGAATAAACATTGAACTGAATTAACATTGAACTGAACTGAATCAACACTGAACTAAACTGAATCAACATTGAACTGAATCAACATTGAACTGAACTGAATCAACACTGAACTAAACTGAATCAACATTGAACTGAGCTGAATCAACACTGAACTGAATCAACATTGAACAGAACCAAGGTCAAGTCAAGGTCAAGGTCAAGTTTATTTATAGAGCCCTTTAAAACAGCATAAATGCTGACCAAAGTGCTGCACAATATACCAAACAAAACATCCTCATACAATACAATTTAAACACTAATAATAAAATATCAAAAGAAAACAAACAAAAGTAATACAATTAAGACAGGAACATCATGCAATATAAAACAATATTTAAGACTAAAAAATGTATATCAAATTAATTACACATATGCCTGAGAAAACAGTATGTTTTGAGAGAAGATTTAAATGTAGAAAGAGTAGGGGAAAGTCTAATAGACACAGGTAGGGCATTCCAGAGCTTAGGACCGTGAACTGAGAAAGCTCTGTCACCTTTGGATTTAAGTCGGGATTTTGGAACATTTAATATCATCTGGGTGGAAGATCTGAGCGTTGTCACAGGGGAATACGAATGGATAAGTTCTGAAATATAAGAAGGGGCAAGACCATGAATTGATTTAAATACAAATACTAAAACCTTAAAATCAACTCTGAAACGAACGGGTAGCCAATGAAGTGATGACAGCACAGGTGTAATATGTTCTCTCTTTTTTGTCCCTGTTAAAAAACGAGCCGCAGCATTCTGTACCAGTTGTAATCGCGGAAGCGAGGACTGATTTATTCCAGCATATAGAGCATTGCAATAATCCAACCTGGTTGAAATAAACGCATGAATAACAGTCTCCAAATCACTAAAGCTCAGAATATTTTTCAGCTTGCAAAGTCCCCTAAGCTGCAGAAAACTGGCTCTAACTACAGAGTTGATTCGTTTATCAAATTTTAACTCAGGGTCAAGGGTAACTCCCAGATTTTTAACTTTATCCCGAATGTTATCTTGAAGGGGGCCTAGGGTAGAACTTATGTTATTTAAAAGGTGTGAAGGGCCAAACAACATAACATCAGTCTTCTTCTGATTTAGTTGAAGGAAATTATTGTCCATCCAACATTGAACTAAACTGAATCAACATTGAACTGAATCAACACTGAACTGAACTGAATCAACATTGAACTGAACTGAAACAACACTGAACTGAACTGAATCAACACTGAACTGAATCAACATTGAACTGAACTGAATCAACACTGAACTAAACTGAATCAACACTGAACTGAATCAACACTGAACTGAATCAACATTGAACTGAACTAAATTAACACTGAACTGAACTGAATCAACATTAAACTGAATTAAAATTGAACTGAACTGAATCAACACTGAACTGAACTGAATCAACACTGAACTGAACTGAATCAGGACGCTGTACCTGCGATGCGCACTTGAGCGACGGCCCCGTCTCCACCCTCGCTGTGTGCTCGCACCTCCACCAGGTAATCGTCCTTCATCAGGGGCAGATCGATGGACTGCTTCTCTGTGGTGTAGAGCGTCCCGCTGGGCTGCCCCTCCTTCCGGTACAGGACCTGAGGGAGAGCAGGGATACGTCAAGAGCTGAGAGAATCACAACTATCATTAAATGTGAATCAAAGCAGCAGATTATATCAGAAATACAGTCGTGTTAGGAAATACAATTCATGTTCCTGGTAATCTTGAATCAGAATATCTTCTCCTCCCTCTTGCAGCATCTCTTCTCTTCTCTGATGAGATCCACCAATAGCAAACCACAACCATCCAATCAATTCCACACAGACAAAATCAAGCCCCGGCCAACATTTGTTCTTGTTTGAGAAGCGTTTCACTCGGATATACGACACAATAGAGAAGAAAAGACTAGAGCAATGACGAGTTGGCTGTCAATATTATCACATAGTTTTGAAAGGGTTGTTAGACATGGATATTTGACATTATATCTCAATGGCTTCTTAAACGCCTAAAACAGCAAGTATGATTATTCTGAAGGACAGCAGGTCAAAACGTCTGACTAGAAACTTCAGTGAAATGCAGGAATGTTTAATGTTTAATGTTTAATGTTCCTGCCTGATTTACACTCAAAACTGCAGTTGAACTTCATTATATATTGTTAAATGGACATGGAGGAAAAACATGTTTTATTCAGAACTGATGATGTAATTGTGTAAAGGAACAAGTTCATTATTATTTCAGAAAGATGCATGATACAATTTTTAAGATTTTTAAGACTGCACATGAATATTCACGCTTCATCTCATATTTATTGTCAAATCTTTGAGATACGTGTATGCATGTTTAACTGAAGCACACGAGAGCAGCAGGTCAGCGGAGCATCGTCTCTTTCTGACCTTATATCCGGCCACCGTCGACTCGTTGGCCAGCGACTGCACCTTCTCCCAGGCGATGTTGATGGACGTGCCGCTGTAGTGCATCTTTGTGCCGGTGATCTTAGGAGGCCGACTCGGAGCTGAGGAACACAATCAGAGCAGAAAACCCATCTGAAGATTGTACTTTACTCTTACGAGTTGTACATAAATATCATCTCACTTTATCTCTTAAAATCAGGGGTTTTCAAATATGTTGATGTCAAAATCCCACATATGATCCCCTTATGAAGCACTCTGTTCCTTACGTATAGAGGAACTTTTTAATGTAACATTTTTAATGTTTCTGAAAGAGTCTCTTCTGCTCATCAAGACTACATCTATTTGATCAAAAATACAGTAAAAACTGTGAAATATTATTAAGTAAAATATAATTTATTCCTGTGATCAAAGCTGAATTTTCAGCATCATTACTCCAGTCTTCAGTGTCACATGATCCTTCAGAAATCATTCTGATATGATGATTTGGAGTATTTCGTCAGATTCTGTCAGACTCACGGGCTTTCTTGGTGTGGATCCTGTGTCTCTGGCTGGCGGGTCCGTACCCGGCGCCGTTGTACGCCCGCACCTCGATCAGGTAATGCGAGTCGGCCTTCATGTTGTCCAGACGCGTGTGGTTCTCTCGACTCGGCACCAGAACCCGCTGCGCCGACGCCTCGTTCTCCAGCGTCTCCCTCCAGTACCGGACCTGAAGGAGAACACCCGCTGGAGTTTAACTGGAGTTTAACAGTGAAGGAGTGTCGTGTGACGGGCGGGTCAGTACCTGGTAACCCTCCACGCTCTGCAGCGCCACCGGCACCCACGTCACCACGGCTTCTGTGGCCGACAGCGCTCGGGTCTCGGCGATGGTGGGCGCGTCCGCAGGCACTGAGACACACACACACACACACACACGTCAGAACGCTTCTTCACCTGCGTCACCTGAGACAGTCTGCAGGAGCGTCACTCACCGTCCTGCGCTGAGTAGATGAAGGCGCTGAGGCTGAACGGACCCTCGCCCTGACTGTTGAAGGCCTTCATCTTCACCTCGAACCTGGTGGACGGAGGGATTTTGGGGTCTTTGTGGACGTACTTCCGGGCCTGTGGGTCGGTGACCGTCACTCGCAGCCACTCGGAGTCGTTCTCAGGCTTGAAGGCGATGATGTAGCCGAAGTTACTGCCGTAGTAGTACTGCGACTGGACCGGCTGCGGATCAGAACATGATTCAGATACTTGCCACACCGCATTGTTGCGTAATTTAAATATGCAAATGAGACATGATCTAAGACTGAGAGATGATGATGTCTAAATGACAAGAGAAACAGTGTTTTGCTGTTATTCAGACAGATGTTTCTGATTGAAACTGGTGATAAATGTGAGCTCTGGTACCGTCCATGTGATGGTGAGCTCCCGACTGGCTCCGCCTCCTCCGCCGATGTCAGACGGAGCCACGACAGGCCCTACAGAGAGAGAGAGAGTCAAACACTTCAAACATGATGACGGTGTGATCACGGTTGCTAAGGCATTTGCAGTTACTATGGTGTCGCTATGCAATTACGTTTCTGCTGGAGGAGGTTTAATTCTCAGTGTTTAATCAGATCGCTATCAGCAGCCGTTCTAGTGAGGATTGACTGAAACTGACCACATGTTCTTCATCCCGGGTCATGATGATAATGATTAACTCTACTGGAATTAATTCGATTCGTTTGAATGTACCACTTGTTCAAGACGAACCCGAATGCAGAAGGAGGGATAAACGAACTGAAGGTGTTTACTGAGAGGACAGAAGGGACTCACGGGCTTCTCTGGTGGTGATTCGGGGTGAAGGGTCGCTCGGCGGGCCGGTTCCCAGCGTGTTGGTGGCCGTGACTCTGAACTCATACTCCGTCCAGGGCATCAGGTTGATCACGGTGGCCATTTCTGCATTTCCCTCCACATTGACTGGAGCTGAAGACACAGAAGCACTGCTTTAGATATGAGTGTTTGATGGAGAACACTGATCTCAAGAGCGGTGATGTACTGACAGGTGGACGCGTCTCTCCAGTCCTGCTGCTCGCGCACGTCTCTGTACTGGACGCTGTATTTGGAGATGGGGCTCAGGTTGTCTGTCCCGTGACTCCACGTCACCCTCACGCTGCTGGACGTCACCTCGTCCACACGCACGCCGCCGGGAGGACCTGGAGGACCTGAGAGCGAGGAGATGCGTGAGATGAAAGAGACTCATTGATTCCAAACGCATCTCCTCAGGAGATTCTCAGGAGATCTCAACAACATCTGAAACATTTCATACAAGAGATCTCAAGAAGAACTCAAAGGTTTCTCATCAAATGAGCTTCTCCAGCTCCAGACTGGATGATATATGTGTTATATATACGGTCTCACCTCGCACCACCAGCTCTGCGGCGGCCGTGACGTTGTCCACCGGCGTCTGAGCCGTACAGGCGTATCGTCCCGCGTGTCTCAGCTGTGCGTTACTGATCAGCAGCTCTGAGCTGGACGTCCCGGCCTGACCGGCCTGATTAACATCCTGACCAGCAGTGATGAAAGAGATAATTCATGTTTGAGACGCACACAAGACATCCATTCACTGCAAAAAACGATAACTATAACTATAAAGTTTTGATTGAATAGAGAGTCGCCACAACTAATGACACAGAGGAGCGATATCACTGGAATCACTTTCAGAATGATTTTTTTTTCAATTGATGAATGATAAAAACAGCCAATCAGAATCCATCCTGCTTTAAGAGCTTGAGCATTTAAAGTGACAGATGACAAAACTGCAGCTCGCTTATATAAAGAGAACGTATCGGCCGGCGGTGTGGACGCTGATATAGTCATCGTTAGTTATAGTAATGATGATATTAATCAAGTTTTGATTCATTAATCTCAGTAAATATTAAATGTTTGTCATCACCATCTTGTGCTCGTAATGCTCTCGGTCACTGTCGAAGTCGATGACGTGCTCGTCGAGGGACCAGATAAAGGTGAGGTCAAGGGTCGGGTCATGTGACGCAGCACACTCCATCCTGGAGCTGTCGCCCGCGTTGATGTCAGCGTTCGACGGGGCCAGTGTGATCTTGGTGGCGTCTGAGGAGAGAGACGCAAACTCATCTCAATACAGTCAATAGGATAAACGAGTGGAATCACATGACTCTTGTTCATTGATCACTGTCAGCAGCAGAGGTGCAGCTGTGTGTTTGTGGCAGCAGAGGGCAGGAGTGAGCCAGAATACAAGCATCTCTGTTGACTTGAGAAATATATTGAAGGTTTTGAGGCCATTCAAGAAAGCAGATGTGTTCTGGGTGGTTACTAAAGTGATGCTATGTGGTTGCTAGGGTGTTGCTATGTGGTTGCTAGGGTGTTGCTATGTGGTTGCCAGGGTGAACAGTACGTGTGTGTTGTGTTTCCATGTCATACCCGTGACTAACAGTGATCCAGTGCTGTTCGCTCGGCCTCTGTCGTTTTCTGCGAAGCATGTGTATCTGCCTTCGTCTGATTTAGTGATGTTGAGCAGCTCTAAACTCCCGTCCGGCCAAATGAAGAGCCTGCAGAGATAGAGGAAAGGCTTTATTTGAGCAGGTCCGGACGTGACGCGAGCGTGTCGTGAACGAGAGATGCTGCGGTGACCTCTGACCTGCTGGAGTTGTGCAGGAGCTCGGTTCCTTTGCTCCAGGAGATGGTGGGCCGCGGCGCCGCTCTGGGTTTGCAGTCGAACACCACACGGCCGTTTTTGGCCCCCAGGAGTTTGGGTTTCACAGGGTTCCTCTCGAATGAAGGAGCGCCGGCTGAGAAAACAACAAACACACAGTCAGAGGAGGAACATCTGCATCTGAGGCTCAAACTGAATGACCTCTGACCCGGTCAACCAATCAGAGTTGAGCTCACCGAACACCCTGAGCTCGGCGTTGGCGTAGATCACGCCGTGACGGTTCTCAGCGATACACTGATACATGCCCGAATCGTCAAACGTCAGGTCCGTGAAGCGTAACTCGTGGTTCTTGCCGTACTGATGGAGAGAACGAACAGATTCATCCGTCAACACTCATGAACGCTGTCACCAATAAATGTCATCAACATCATATTCCTACTGCTTATCAATGAGAAGAAGCCATAAAAACAAATAAAATAACAATGTAGAAAAAACGTACAAATATTTGTACTGTATATATATAGATTAATTCATTTGATTAGATCAAAAATAAAAACATCAAAAATAAATAAATAAATAAAAACAGCTAAATTAATAAATGATGCCATACAAATCCATTATTTTATGTTAATTAATACTAATAAATGAATAAATAAAGTATTTGATTATTTATTAATTGATTTATTTAATAAATCAAAGTCATAAAGCTAAATAAAATATCAAAAATTAATATAAATACGGTGCAGACACTGAAAAGAGTCAGTCTGGCATGATTCTTCGGTCAGAAGTCATGTTTGATTAGCGTTCTGAGTGTCGCCGGACGCTGTAATCACACTTCAGGTGTTTGGATAACAACCATCTGCTGTGACTGTTACATAACCAGGAGCATGATGGGAAGGCCTCGCTCCAGACGGAAACACAGCCAGCGTCCGAGACGCTCCACAACACACTCATTCATTACACTGCGTCTCTCTGCATCCACTGATCAGGTTCAGCAGTTTACAAATGCATTTTCCTAATCTGGATGATTTCTGGTGTTTTTACACTCCTGAAGCTCTGAGAGTCGAGAAACACTCATGAACTGATCACATGAACGCAGCATCAGTCACTTGAAATGACGGCCGTACCATTCGTCCGTTCTTCAGGAAGTGCACGTGGGGTTTGGGTTTCCCGGTGGTTATACAGGACATGATGTAATCTCCTCCGATGTCTCTCTCCGAGCTGCTGATCTTTTCCACCCATTCAGGAGCTCCTGAGACACACACACACACACACACACACACACGTGTAAACACACAGTGTGTGATCATATTTCTGACATGCACTCTATTTTCCAGAATAAACCTCTATCTTGTTCAGTGCTCAGGTGTGTCTCAGTAAAGAGGTCATGTGACTCTCACCCTCCACATACAGGTGCGTTTTGTGCCAGTCTTTGCCTTTGGAGTTGTCGGCCTCGCACTCGTACACACCCTCGTCCTCGTACTGGACGTCGTAGAGATGGAGGAGACTTCCTGCCATACTGACGTCATGACGATGGGCCGGCAGCTCGCCATCCACCTTCCTCCAGCGGATCTGAGGGATGGGGCTGAACACACACACACACACACACACACATAATATAACACCCTGAGAACCTCTTAATCAATTAAACACAATGTAACAATCAGCTATAGGTGATTAAATAGATTCAAGAGGATGAAAATCCATGCAAGACTGATCAAAACTCTCTGAACATTCAAAAGTTTTTTAAAACATTTTTTTTGTTGGTTATATGAAAGTTAAGGGAACATTCCATTGTCTCGTTCTTCAAACATGGGGACGTTACTTTTGAATGTTCTGAAACAAGCAGTAACATTTAAAAATGTCAGATGAACATCCAACTAAAACATTTCAGGAATAAGTTCCATGCACGATGTATAAATGTGTTTTTGTGCTAACGTATTAAGAACATTAACTCAGACCAGATGACTCTGAACGAACGTTCTATTAACGTTACTGGAAGAACATTTGTTTGAAACTTTGAGAGGACCTTGCCAGAACGTTCCCTGTCAGCTGTGGATTCAGTATGCAGATATCCCAGTGATGTCACTGATGTTATTTTGAATTCTCAGCGTTCTATCAGTGTCGGTCAATAGCATTTGAACTTTAAGAAGTTTATTAAGAGATTGCACTGTAATGTTGAAATGATCTACAAAATGCAGTTTGAATGAAAAATGATTAAAAACTGAAATATTTGCAAAAAACTGTGCTGAATAATGAAGCGTTTGAGAGAAATGATTGAAGCGGTGCTTTTGCGAACAGCAGAAATCATCTGGTTGGCATTATTTCTTACTTTCCCAGCGCGAAACACTCGAGCGTGACGTTCTGCCCCGCCAGCGCGAAGGTGTCTGGAGATTTGACTTTGATATCAGCAGGATATTTCCTCAGAGAACCTGAAAGAGAGCAGAAATGAGCCGTGAATGGCTGAGGACTCATGCTTCCCTCCAGCAGAAGGAGCGAGACGCGACGAGTCCCTCCTGTTTGTTTCTCTCAACAGAGCTCCTGCTCCGAGGCGCTTTGACTCAAAACACACTCATGATGTTGTGACAGTCATGAACGTCTGCATGTAATGCTGGGAATGAACCGGATGCAGCAGCACACTAGAGATTCAGTGCTTTAGACATTAAAGATTCATGAGGAATCAAGGCAAGACAGCGCAGGTGAACTGGGGTCAAAATGAACTCATAGATGTTCAGCAGCTGATTTATTACAGTCAGAATTTTAACACTCTCTTGTATTGCAAGTTTTCTGAAATGTTATGCTTAAATAGGCAAATGAGGTCGTTTTTAATTTATTACGCACTAATTTGCATGCATTTCCAGAAAATAAATCTGAACTTTGGATAAAGCCAGGTTCAAAATTTGAGTTTGATTTTGTTGACATATTAGAGTTAAAGATTTTTACTGAGGGGATTTTGCCTTTCTCTTTTTATCACTTCATAAATCAAAAAAAACCATCAACAGGTGGAAAAAATACATTTTTAACATGTTTTTAGGAATAAAAGGTTATATAAATCAAGGCAAATGATATATAAACAAACCCCACAGTAAAAACCTTCAGAATATAGATATGAATAAAACTGTAAGTTTTGATGTTTGTAAGTGCTGCTGAAGTGGAGAAAAAACTCATTTTGTGAAAACAATCTTTAAAGATATTGAACGCAAATAGATAAAGTACAATAAAATAAACACTAAAGTGTTTTTTAGATGTTTTTTCCCACTAGTCTGAAAGAAGAAAAGAAACAGCCTTGTCTTAAATCTTTGAGCTCAAACTTCCTCTCCAGTTCAAACAACATTTATTGAAAATAAACAGCAGAAACGACTCATTTTTCTGACGTCACACAGAAGAAGAACATTGAGTGATCAGAAACTCATATTATTCCTGATAAACTCACATGAAAGCTGTTCGTATGCTCATATTATAACAGACATGATTTCTTTAAGCAGATTATTTGAGCGTGAACAGACCTAAAATAAGAAGCAGCTCACTTCAGACACCACAGACAGTTTTCTTTCAGATCTTTGCTTCTCTTTCCTCTCTGTCAGTTTCAGCACACAGTCACACTATCGATTGCTTTCTGCTTCAGAAGATCTATCAAACCTCTGCATGAGCATCACTCACACTTTAGTGGCAAAAACTGTAAAAATAGTATTAGTTAAAGGTGCATGTGTTTCAGCATCCTCTGGGAACGACTCACGCTCGGCGATGGGCACCAGCGGGATGAACTTGCTGAAGACGCTCTTGGCGATGGACGGGCTGTGGACAAAACACGAGTAGTTCCCGCTGTCTGACGCGCGGACGGTGGAGATGTAGAGATTCCCGGTGGTCTGAGACACGAACCGCCGCTTATCCAGAGGGATGAAGTCCGGAAACTCGTTCAGCATCCAGCGGAAGGACAGATCCTCTGCAGGGACAGGAAATGACATCACACACCTGATACAAATGTGTCCGTCTAACGCATCAATGACTGCAGGTCGCCAGTGAAATGGAAACAATTCTATACCTTCTATTGTAAAAATATGTAAATCGATTAAGATAAAAGAAAATGTGTGTGTGCAGAAATAGAAAACTTCTGTTACATGTCTTTGTATGTTAGGGTATGAAAGTATGATAAAAGGTCACTATGGTAACCTGGGAAGTGTGGAGGCGGGGCACACAGAAGCACCGCCCCCTGCCCCTCCTTCACATAGACCGCCTCCCGCTCATCTGTGGAGAACATGTCCAGGTCTAAAACACGGAAACAGAATTTAATTAACTCCACACATCACTTTCACAAACAATAGCAGTAAAACTGCACTGAAGACACTTTTGAGTCATAATTCAGCAGAAAGAGCACAAGCGTCTCTGAAGTCTGACAGCAGAAATTAATATCCGTCAAGCACCGAACAATAACGGCTCTGCGTGTGTGTGTGTGCGTGTGTGTGTGTGTGTGTGTGTGTGAGTGTGTGTGTGTGTGAGTGTGTGTGTGTGTGAGTGTGTGTGAGTGTGTGTGTGTGAGTGTGTGTATGTAAGTCAAGCAGACGTTCAGGGCACTTTAACAGAGCTCTTATAAGAGCATCAGGAGCGACTCACAGCCGAACTGAATGGACGCTCTCTGACTGACCACCGTCCCGAACTCATTACTGGCCACACACGAATAGTTCCCAGCATGCTTGCTCTTGTCTGGGAAGCTGATGACCAGGTTTCCACCCATCAGGCTGTAGTGATCGTCAATGACGATTTCTGTGCTGTTCAGTCTCCACCTGAGAACACACACACACACACACACAATAATGTTCAACTAAATAAAAACATTTCATCAACACAGACTTTGATGTTGGCTTGAGAAAGCCTGACCAGAACGTTTAAAATAGTTTAAAAAGCTTGAAGTTTGAAGGTTTTGTAGGCCATAGTCTATCAGAAAATGTTGTTACCAGTTACTGGCCAGGTTCCTTGAAACTTAAACCCTATAAAAAGTTATATATTTCATCAGTACTGCGTTCAGTAATAATGTTTGCAGCGTGGTAAAGCGTGGTGAACTCTGGGAGTAGGTGTGACCTGTATGTGGCGGGAGGGTTCGCTTGTGTCCTGCAGCTCATGATGATCTTGTCCTCCGGAGACTCTTCCGGGTAAATGGTGTCGACGGGCTGCTCCTCAAACACCGGCCCGAATCCTGACGACTCGTCTGAGACAGCAGGAGGAAATACGGTCAAACTCAAAGAATCATAATCACGTGAGATCATAAAAACACATGAAACGAGAGTCAGGGAAACACACATAATTAAAAACAACAAGGCCAAGGACCAATATAAAAATAGATTTATATAAATAAATAAATAAATGTAAAAACAGTGCTGTCAAATCAATTAATCTACCATAAAAATGTGTATATATATATATATATATATGTGTGTTACAAACTTTTATGTTAGATATGATTAATCATGATTAGACAGCACTAAAATATATTTTAAATATAAATATATATGTGAATATAAGTATAATATGTGAAATTATATCATTACTATGGAATTGTGTACGAGGACTGAAAGTATTATTATGATCAGTTTTCACAACACATGAACAGATACATTAGAAAAATTACATAATTAAGCATTATAAACCTAATTAACCTAATTGACCGGATCAGGAGGATATTATTAGTTAATATTATTTTCTTTCTGTAACATCAGAAGAAAAGTACATTTCAGAGACAGAGAAACATTATGAAGATGATTTTCTTAACTTGCACTGATAAATTATGCATAATAATGTGCGTTAAGAAAGTCCAGCGAGTCCATCTTGACCCCATGTTGACGGTCAGTCATTTCCGGCTCCATTAGTGCATTAGAGACACAACGAGTCTGACGCCACCGCGATTAATGACGATGATTAACTCACGAACAGTTTGTTTTTCAACTGTTGATTATTTTAAAACTTGTCTGAAATAAGTTGAAATAATGTGGGCTGACGGCTTCAACCAAAGCATATACCATCGATTATCATCCTCGTAGCTCACAGTAATGCTGTCTTTAAAAGTTCATCAATTATTGCTAAAAAACAGTTCCACTATGGAGGAAATCAATAGAGTTTCTACTTCCGGAGGCGACTGTTGTGCTCACGATCCTCTCTCATTCATCATATGCATATTTTGAGAGCTTGATGTTAATTGCATTATTCAGGTCACTTTGGAATGTAAGTCGCGGCACATTTGAGATGATAAAACATGACTTATATTCTGGAAACTTTGGTAAATGCTGTCCTCTGGATGTAAGTGATTCAGTAAGCGTATCCGGACAGACAGCGCCAGTTTGAGAGGATTGAACTGAAGCTCTTCTGATGATCTTTCAGGAATCTGCGCTGGTCTAATCAGATATGAATTATTCATGAGCGGGGAGTGTAATCTTCAGTTCACTCATGATTTGATGTTAATAACTCAACAAGGCGTCAGACGGGTCGGTTCCTGATCTAAACACACGTGTAAAACAGCCCTGATTATCATACAGAATGACAAAAAACATGGTCAGACTCATAAAAACAAAGAAAAAAATGCATTTATTAAAGAAACTAAAGCATATTCTTATGAACATTATTTTTCATTTTTTAATGCAAATTAAGCCACCCCTGTCCCAATTTGAATTTCTATTTGAATGGAGTACCAACTAATCCATGATGTATGATTACTATACAATTTAAAACAAAATATGCAAATAAAAACGAATTCACAATATTAACTATGTTATCATATCAGTGCTGCTAGAGTATTACAGCGGTTTGACTGACGCTCCGGCTCTGTGTGTTCTGTAAACCGCATGCAGTCGCGCGGATGAAACGCACAGAGATCAAAGTCTCTCCAGGAATCACTAAACGTCTGGCAGAGCACGCAGGCTCCCGAGGCTCTGATGGTGAACGGGTGGAGGCGGTCAGGCTGTGGAAATGGAAATGACATAGGCGTCTGTTTAATCTCCTGCTCCCCCACAATGCCCTGCTTCTTTATTAGAGCTGTGAATCACTGTGACGTCCGTGAGATCTTCTCTGAACACAGAGCCGGTTCGTCTCTCAGACGCACCACAATGTCCTAACGTCTCACAGCGTGTCCTAACCAGGACACAATAGCTTTCCAGCAACAAGCCGCTGTCTAAACATAACAGGTAATGTGACTGATATCATATTTTGGGATGACGTCGAACTGCAATAAACCTCAGTAAATCAACAAATTAACAGTTCTTTAAGATGAACGGTTGAACTCACCTCCAAAGACTCCTGCGAAATCAGCACGTACTGAGCAGACTGAAACACAAACACAAAACACCATCAGAAACACACAATCTTTACATGTTCGGTGAGATTTATTTTTAAAACGAATCAGACTCAAAAACATCCAGGAATGATTTTAATTCTTTAATTCTTCTTATGAGACGCATGTGAACGTCACCACAAAAGAGTAAAGTATGTTTGTGCATATTTATACAGTAAAACACATGAGGAATGACAATCATAGATCTTTAAGAATGATTAAAGCATCCATATTATCCTGGATTATAGCAAAATCATAATCATATTTTAGTCAATACTGAGGTCAAGATTATGCACTGACTTTTAGAAACATGCATTTCTTGAAATTTAAAAAAAAAGTTGATTTAATTGAACTTTAAATATAATTAAACTGGAAAACAAATTAAAATAAAGAATCCGGCACAATAATCACTTTATCTCCATTATCTTGTTTTCATTATGGTTGGAAGCCCGAATCCTAATTGAGCATCAAGTCTGATTAAGCGTGAGCCGTGGTTCAGATCCTCTCTGTGTCTGTTTATAAAGCAGTGACCGCTGATGTGTGTGAGATAACGGCTGATCGGAGCGCTGATGTCCTCTGATCACTGACCGTCTGCAGTAACACAGGACGACAGCAGGACACTTATCTGATACCGCAGGTTTCAGTCAAATACTCACAGCGAGAGGAGGGTTATAGTATTATATACTCACAGCTAGAGGAAGGTTATAGTATTATATACTCACAGCTAGAGGAAGGTTATAGTATTATATACTCACAGCAAGAGGAAGGTTATAGTATTATATACTCACAGCGAGAGGAAGGTTATAGTATTATCATATACTCACAGCGAGAGGAAGGTTATAGTATTGTCGTAAACTCACAGCGAGAGGAAGGTTATAGTATTATATACTCACAGCTAGAGGAAGGTTATAGTATTATATACTCACAGCAAGAGGAAGGTTATAGTATTATATACTCACAGCGAGAGGAAGGTTATAGTATTATCATATACTCACAGCGAGAGGAAGGTTATAGTATTATCATATACTCACAGCGAGAGGAAGGTTATAGTATTGTCGTAAACTCACAGCGAGAGGAAGGTTATAGTATTATATACTCACAGCGAGAGGAAGGTTATAGTATTATCATATACTCACAGCGAGAGGAAGGTTATAGTATTATATACTCACAGTGAGAGGAAGGTTATAGTATTATATACTCACAGCTAGAGGAAGGTTATAGTATTATCATATACTCACAGCGAGAGGAAGGTTATAGTATTGTCGTAAACTCACAGCGAGAGGAAGGTTATAGTATTATATACTCACAGCGAGAGGAAGGTTATAGTATTATATACTCACAGTGAGAGGAAGGTTATAGTATTATATACTCACAGCGAGAGGAAGGTTATAGTATTATATACTCACAGCGAGAGGAAGGTTATAGTATCATATACTCACAGCGAGAGGAAGGTTATAGTATTATATACTCACAGCTAGAGGAAGGTTATAGTATTATCATATTATCATATACTCACAGCGAGAGGAAGGTTATAGTATTATATACTCACAGCGAGAGGAAGGTTATAGTATCATATACTCACAGCGAGAGGAAGGTTATAGTATTATATACTCACAGCGAGAGGAAGGTTATAGTATCATATACTCACAGCGAGAGGAAGGTTATAGTATTATATACTCACAGCGAGAGGAAGGTTATAGTATCATATACTCACAGCGAGAGGAAGGTTATAGTATTATATACTCACAGCGAGAGGAAGGTTATAGTATTATATACTCACAGCTAGAGGAAGGTTATAGTATCATATACTCACAGCGAGAGGAAGGTTATAGTATTATATACTCACAGCTAGAGGAAGGTTATAGTATTATCATATTATCATATACTCACAGCGAGAGGAAGGTTATAGTATTATATACTCACAGCTAGAGGAAGGTTATAGTATTATCATATTATCATATACTCACAGCGAGAGGAAGGTTATAGTATTATATACTCACAGCGAGAGGAAGGTTATAGTATTATCATATTATCATATACTCACAGCGAGAGGAAGGTTATAGTATTATATACTCACAGCGAGAGGAAGGTTATAGTATCATATACTCACAGCGAGAGGAAGGTTATAGTATCATATACTCACAGCGAGAGGAAGGTTATAGTATTATATACTCACAGCTAGAGGAAGGTTATAGTATTATCATATTATCATATACTCACAGCGAGAGGAAGGTTATAGTATTATATACTCACAGCGAGAGGAAGGTTATAGTATTATATACTCACAGCGAGAGCGGAGCGAGGCGGCGATCAGCAGCACGAGGGCCGCGTGGCTCATGGCTCCAGGGATCATGGCTTACAGTAGATCTTCAGACATCAGGAGCTGCTGGGATTCCCTGAGGAGGGAAACACGGATAATGAGACTAACAGACACGTCTGATATACAGCAGATTCCTGACCAGCAATCTTTCAGATGCCACAGATCCTCAAATGTGCTCATCCTAGAACTGAAACAGCAGCTATATATTTCCACAGACCCGTTTGAAAACCGCTGATCTAAACTAAAGCCTTAACCAGACTGACTTCACACCGGTTAGTAGCTCAACTTATCAACCACCCAAACCAGCGTGGAGCAAATAATAACCAGTATTATGGGACATTTCAGCAGGAGATGGTCACATGATCATGATAATCAGCTGTTTAATATTCAAATCTCCTCACAATGACACACACAAGCTGCTTTCAATGGGGATTTGCACATGAACTGAATGAAAAGGAAATTATGAGCGAGAAGAACAGAGAGAGAGTCACACTTGATCTCGTTTATATCTCGACCGTTTCTCCTACAGACATGAGATTAAACTCCTGATGATCTCACATGTCTCATATAGAGATCTCAATAATGTCTCACTCGCTCTCAGTATCATGAAGACGCAAACAGATCAGCGCCAGAATCCGTTTACTGGAACAAACTCAAACAGAGATGTACTGTGGAATCTACAGAGAATACCATGGTACATAGTTGATGTGGTAATGTAATATCAGTAAATGACATCATACTATTGATTGTTTATGCACAAACACGCATCCATCACTGGCTCCGGAATCATCACATGTTTCCACATTATTCCAGCGGATTGTTCCTGCTTTCCTGCTGGAGTCACTGATGATTGCATTAGAGGCGGATGGAGATCTGTGCACTGACAACACACACACACACACACACACACACACACACACGCACACACAGAACAAAATGCAGCTGCCCAGATTCTTCTCATACACACACCAATTATTCCATCATAATTAACTTGCCCTCGTGTCACTTAAATCTGCTTGACTTTCTTTCTTCTGATGAAAAACATTTGGAACCAGACAACACTGAACCTCACTGACATTCATTTGTATGGACAAAAACACACAGAGACATTCAGTATCTTCTCCTTTCCTCGTATGTTTTTTAAAGAGTCTCTTCTGCTCACCAAGGCTGCATTTGTTTGATCAAAAATACAGTAAAGTTCTGAAATATTATTCCAGTGTAAATCAGCTGTTTTCTATGTGAATATATAGTAAAGTATAATTTATTTCTGTGATCAAAGCTGAATTTTCAGCATCATTACTCCAGTCTTCAGTGTCACATGATCCTTCAGAAATCATTCTGATATGATGATTTGATGCTCAAGAAACATTTATGATTATTATCAATGTTGAAAACAGTTGTGCTGCTTCAGATTTTTGTGGAAATATTTTATTGTCAAACATTTTATTGTTTCAGGATTCTTTGATGAATAGAAAGTTCAAAAGAACAATGCATTTATTTGAAATAGAATCTTTTGTAACATTATAATGTAACTTTCGCTCAGTTTAATGCACTTTAATGACGTGAACACTAACTCGAGGCTCATAAACGCTCTTCTCCAGACGTCACTGACTCACAGCAGAAACTGAGCGACCTTCGTCTGGAGCTCAATGTTGTTTGCGTGTTGATTCAGCGTGTTTAAGTGCTTTGTGTTCAAACTCGGCTGAATAACCAACCAATTTCAGCTGGAATAATAACACCATTGAACCGACAGGAACCAGCAGATCAATGAGAAATGCTTAGCTGAGGAAAACACACCAATACATGAGGTCAGGAATTATTATCGGTCACAGCAGCACTTGATCACACACACACACGAGACCACAGACAATCAGCGCTGGACGCGACATCTTCATGCAGATCATCACGTCACCGTCACAGAATAGACACATTCATGATTCTTCCAGACAGACGTGCTAATGTTGATCATTTACTGCTGTACACACGGGGATCATGATAAGAAACAGTCGTGAAAGTGTCTCTCTTTAAGTGCCTTTTATTTGATTCATATTTTTAGAAACAAACTTTTAAGAAGTGCACTAATTTTCACGAGGGAATTCTCATGTTAGACTGACTCAACTTCAACCACAAAGATTGATGTGATCATGATCTGCACAAACTCTGCATGTATATCTCCACATTCACATGCTCTTCATGTTCACCAAAGCACAGTAACACCCTGAACAGCATCATCATTCACGTCTGCTGTCCCATGAGGCCACAGAATCACTTACAGCTCAGTCCTCTGTAAAAGCGTGTGCGCTGCCAACCGTCCCAAATCCTCCCGCGCTCATTGTCTCCTGAACAAACGCCGGAGCGGGACGGAGCTCTATCTGAGATCAGGAGAGATCCGATTAACTCCAGGGACGCTGCTGAAGGAGAAACCCTGCTGTGAGCGGCGGGATTCAATCTCCCCGTCCTCCACGGCTCACGCTAATGACGTGTTCACCAGCACACGCACAGCTCCGGCACTCACATGCATGATGGGTAAAACACATAGTTGGGCGTTGATCAGGCCGCTTGCAACATCAAGGTCACGGGTTCGATTCCCAGGGAAGGCATGAACTAACAGCGTGTCCTAGTTCCTGCTCAAACTGAGCCATTAGTCTGTGAGTTTGGGGCGTTTTGCTGTATTGTGTTCAGCGTCTTTCAGAGAGCTGCAGATTTGGGTCACGGCTTTCACCGGCACTCTGAACGAACAGACGAAACATCACCGGATCATCCAGGATCGCTCCAGGTGAATATTAACACATCAGACATCAAATACATCAAATCAACCACATCTAGACTATATTAGACATCCAACACAGCGATGCTTCTGTCTAAAGACTCCTAAAGCTCATTCTGAGAAAGCTGGGAATCCTGGGATTTTTGTTTTATTGAGCCAATTTCATCACATTCAGCAGAGCAGAAGACAGAGATCATCATGAAGAGACGCTGGTGTTTGACTTCAAAGCAACATTCCTGCACGATGTTCTCAGAGTCTCTCTCAGAAAGAGCCCTTCTGCTCAGACGCCAGCGTTCGTGTCGCGTACAGTGCGTTATTGTGCATCACGTACATTACTGTGAATCCAGACCAAAACATGACATTAAATGAGCTCTGACATTTCATCAGCACACAAGGTCAAGGAGACACACACACACACACACACACTTTTTGTCTTTGAACAACCAGGATTCTTGGAAAACCTTAGTGTCATTTCTAGACTTGGAAAAGTCCTTGATGTTGTAATGTAATCCAAACTCGTTACTCTTACACACTCTTTACTTTGACACGTTCGTTACTCTGACACACTCGATAATCTGAGACATTCGATACCATTACTCCAACACACTCGTTACTCTGACACGTTTGTTACCATTACTCTGGCACACTCGTTACTTTGACACTCATTACTCTGAGACATTCGTTACTATTATTCTGACACACTTGTTACTCTGACACGTTCGTTACCATTACTCTAAAACTCTTTTTACTTTTGTTACTCTGAAACACTTGTTACTCTGACATACTCGTTACTCTGAGACATTTGATACCATTACTCCAACACACTCGTTACTCTGACACATTCGTTACCATTACTCTAAAACACTTGTTACTTTTGTTACTCTGAAACACTTGTTACTCTGACATACTCGTTACTCTGAGACATTCGTTACCATTACTCTGACACACTCATTACTCATTACACACTTGTTACCATTACTCTGACACACTTGTTACTCTGACACATTCGTTACTCTGACACACTTGTTACCATTACTCTAAAACACTTGTTACTCTTGTTACTCTGACACTCGTTACTCTGACACACTTGTTACTCTGAGACATTCATTACTGTTACTCTGACACACTTGTTACTCTGAGACATTCATTACTGTTACTCTGACACACTTGTTACCATTACTCTAAAACACTTTGTTACTCTTGTTACTCTGACACACTTGTTACCATTACTCTAAAACACTTTGTTACTCGTTACTCTGACACACTTGTTACTCTGACACTTGTTACTGTTACTCTGACACACTTGTTACTCTGACACTTGTTACTGTTACTCTGACACACTTGTTACTCTGACACACTTGTTACCATTACTCTAAAACACTTTGTTACTCTTGTTACTCTGACACACTCGTTACTCTAACACACTTGTTACTCTGACATTCGTTACCATTACTCTGACACATTCGTTACTCTGACACACTTGTTACCATTACTCTAAAACACTTTGTTACTCTTGTTACTCTGACACACTTGTTACTCTGACACTTGTTACTGTTACTCTGACACACTCGTTACTCTGACACACTTGTTACTCTGACATCCATTACCATTACTCTGACACATTCGTTACTCTGACACACTTGTTACCATTACTCTAAAACACTTTGTTACTCTTGTTACTCTGACACACTTGTTACCATTACTCTAAAACACTTTGTTACTCTTGTTACTCTGACACACTCGTTACTCTGACAAACTCATTTCTCTGACACACTTGTTACTTTGACACTTGTTACTCTGAGACATTCATTACCATTACTCTGACACACTCATTACTGTTACTCTGACACACTCAATATTTTGAAACACTAGTTACTTTGTCACATGATAATTTGACACTCATTACTCTGGCACACTCGTTACTCTGACACGTTCCTTACCATTACTCTGACAAACTCATTACTCTAAAACACTTGTTTACTTTGACACACACGTTAATTTAACACACTCGTTACTCTGACACACTTGTTATTTTGAGCACTGTCTATAAAGCAGCTTTGAAATAATATGCATTGTGAAAAGTGCTTTAGAAATAAACTTATCGAATCAGGCAGTTGAGATTTGCCATATAGTATATTGTTTTACGTGATTGTAATTGTATGTATTTAGGAGAATTATATATCCAACTTTATGTAAAGGCTCATCATGAGACTCTCTAGCAGACAAACACAGGTTTACAGACACACACGCGTGTCTTCAGCTGGTGTTGGTCGCAGAGCGAGAGTGTCAGACATGGTGAAGTGTGTCCTCCAGGAATCAAGCATCATCTCAACAATGAGCCACTCTTCAGGCCGCCGTGACTGTCACTGCCGTCTAATACAGACAGATGCGCTACTGTACGGCAGAAAGAGTCATTCACCCATCCAGACTTCATGAATCTGAACAAAAACTCATCTGAGATTAAATGAGTCTTTATTGCCTGGTTTCACAGACAGAGCTTAGATTAAGCCAGGAGTAGATCTTAGTTAAATTACGATTTACAAATGTGCCATAGCAAAAAAACATTATGTGTCTGATCTCAGTTTGAAACAACAGAGAGATGAATGAAGAGTTCGGCTACGGCAGACTCGACATCAGAAACATGAGAGCGTCTCCATATGTTCTACAGAACGACGGGTTTGAATTGGACCATGAGAACCGATAAAGAGCCACGAACGCTCTGAAATCACACAAACACGCCACAGACGGTAAGAAGTTCACTAGGAAGCCCACTTCAGAGCGACAGGAACGCTGTAAACAATCCGTACAGACATCTGCTTTAGAAACGAGCTTCTGTCGTGAGCGCAGAGGAAACCAGCCGTCTGACTGATGCATTCTGGGTGTTTCTTCTGTGCTGTTGCTTCTTAATCTGCTCAGTGATTAATTAAACTATAGATTAGTGTCTATTAAACAAGATTCCCAGAGGGACGGAGCGAATAAACACAGAACACAGAGTAAAAAGCTTCAAATAAGACAGATATCAATCAGATCTACACAAGCATGTTCCTGCACACGTTCAGCAAAGATAATCACAACATGCAACGTCACGAATAATCAAATAATGAGGTTCATCGGCGAGTCTCGCATTCAACAGCAGTATTTTACATTGATTTCCTCCAGATACAGAGTTTAAGCTGTGAACCAACCAACTAAACAAAAGAAGCATTATATGTTGCTGTTCAATCTTAACTTCTCTATTGACAGTTGAGTGTGAGAACGATCTCTTCCAAACGCAGAGAGAGGAAGATCAGCGCGAGTCTGAAGACTTACATTCACAAACACTGATGATTGAATCTGATGAACCTCTAGACTGAAGAACCTCATCACCGTCGGCTACAAACACAGATATAGAGTCTTTATATAACGCCCTGATCTGTGGGTAAACATGTGTCCAGCCCACACATCCGCTGGCTCCACGTCAGCTCATCTGAATCTTTCACAGTCAGATCATCATCATCAAACTCACAACATCAGTTAGTGTCGGTGAAGCCAGTTTCACTGTAGCAGCGATTCCTGTATTCATTCTGTTCTGTAAGAGACCATAGTAAACATGAAGCGCCCTATACAGATAACAGCGTGTTCAGCGCACAAAACTCTCTCACAAATATATATATATAGTTGATTGAACTATTTTTCACTTTGCAATGCATACTGGGATTCCTGTCTTCCTGAATGCAGTGCTGCAGCAGGATTGACGCTGCCTACGTTCTGGAACAACAGGAACATGCAGATGAAGAACTGAAACGCTGCCTACATACACACATCACAGTCTTTATGACTAGCTGAATATAACAACAAGAAGTCTATGAAATGACCCTTATTTAGTCCCGCATTTTAAAAAATGTGTGTGTGAGTGAGTGTGTGTATGAGTTTGAGTGTGTGTGTGTGTGTGTGTGAGTGTGTGTGTGTGTGTGTGAGTGTGTGTGTGTGTGTGTGTGAGTGTGTGTGTGTGTGTGTGTGTGAGTGTGTGTGTGAGTGTGTGTGTGTGTGTGTGTGTGTGTGTGTGTGTGTGTGTGTGTGTGAGTGTGTGTGTGAGTGTGTGTTCTTGGCTGTGTCGGACACTTCTGACGAGCACATTGATGTGAGGTCATTAGTATTCGTGAAGCAGCAGGTCTCTGTGTCGTTCTGGATCTGCTCAGGTTTTCAAGAATCAGTCTTACAGCAGAAATAGGAACGAGAGCGTGACTCAGGCACCGGCCAGATCACATACACACACACACTCACACACACACACACTCACACACACACACACACACTCACACACACACACACACAGTGTTGGACACACTCAGGGCAACAGGAATGATTTCCCTAAGAATAAAGAGCGCAGATGAAAGTTCCCAGCAGAATCTCAGGTCATGAAGCGGTTCTGATTCATGTTAGTTAATGTCATTAATTCTCCAGTGTGAACTCCATTAATCAGTCCCTCCAGGATATTCGGATTCTGCGATCACTGAATTTATCACAAAATCAAGCAAACTCTGCAATAGTTCTTGCATTTTTTCTTAATTGCGGCAGATTTGTGTTAGACATCTCAACATCATTCAGTCGGCTCATGTGAGTGGCTCACAGCGGCTGCTCGGACCAATAACAGACAACACGACAGGAGTTCAGAGCAGCGGGCCGATCCCGATCACACAACCACATCATTATTACACAACGCTGGGAAGAAAACGCTTGAATTCACCACAGAATTAATAACATCTCTGTGAAATCTTGTGAGAAGCACTCAAATGTGTTGCAGATTTCTCTGGTAATCCACAGATATCAGATCAAACAGTGCTGATGTGGAAACCGTGGTTTATTATATGTGGTTTAACTGAGAATTTCACAGCGCTGTGTAATCTGGAAACCATCATGAGACACGTACCATGAACACAAATGTTATGCAACCCACACAACATTTCCCAGCACTTCAAAGCTATAAATGCCCAAATTTAATGTGATTTTTAATGTGCAAATGTCCAAAACATTATTTGTTCATCCTTCATATTTTGTCCCATTTGTAAAACTAAAAGTTTCACGATGTAAAAAATAAAAAAAGACGATGGATTACCACTGTAGCTGCAGAGGAGCACTTATTGTCTTATTAGCCATTTCCACACCCTAGTATATATTTTTAATATTTATTAAATATAATAATAACATAAAAGTTAATATTATCTGGCATCTCGACTCAAGCTCAGTGCTTTTCTATCAGTATAATCACCTCAGAACTTCACGGCGCCGGCGCCACTGCCTCAAATGTTAGTCCGGAGCTCTGCAGTGGCGCTCGGGGTCAGAAAATAATAACTATGGTGTCTGGGGTATATTTTCACTGCAAAACAACAAGAGATGCTGCAAATATTGCTGTAAATTCAGTCATTTTAGGCTGCAAAAATCAGAAAAAAGATGATGTAATGTGACGTGATTCTTTGTATGCTGTTTCAAAGAAAATCTGAGAGCTTTACAGAAAATTATGTTAATGTTTATAATATCTTAATATCTTTATGCGTTATGGTTGCATTAATCAAATGAGATCTGGACAATAATATAGTCAATCAATTGGAAATGTAATCAATTAAATTCATAAAACTTGTACAATTTAATCAATCTTTTAAAATGTAATCAAATAAAAATATATCTGAGTTGCTCTTTTGTCAAATAAAGTGATTTTCAGGTATTTTTCTTGAAGTAGTCATTTATCTCTCTGGAGTGGAGGCTGAAGTGTTATTTGAGTGTTTCAGATCTTCAGCATGTCAGATGAGGGTGAACCGAGCTTCCTTCCTCTGTTATTCCACCATCAATACTGATCAATAGCCTTAATGATCCAGAGACACATTCATGACAATCAGCTGATGGACTGTGAACTCAATTCAAATATGGTTTCTCTGAGCGAATGAATATCATCACTCCTGTCCTGCAGTTATGGTACAAACCAGCAAAATAATACAGTAAAACATGAACTAGTAACAGCTTCGATCAGATCACAGAATCAAACGTGCCTCCATCTATAATTCATACTACAGACTTCAGGACCTCAACAAACCAATCCTGAACCACACGGCAGTAAACAGGTGCTCAGGAACACGAACGCTGCGGTTAATGTGCATCAGCGCTGGAGCCGTGTGTGTTCCTGCTCTTCTACAGTAATGGGTTTGAGCTCTTCAGTGCATTTTACACTCTGGAGTCGCAGAGGAAGCCATCGATCCGAGAACAATTTAGCCAGAGAACGCGCTTATCTTCATCTCTCAGAGACTCTTTCACGTGTCCTTGAATCAGAGCAGGTCGAAGAGCAGAAAACAGGCCAGCGGCTTCATCTGAGACGGTCCAACGTACAGAACACCAGCATCCATCATCTCACGAGAGACGCTCAACATAAACCATCACTCGCGTCGCTTCAGCGGTCGGCAGACGACACGTGAAACCCAGCAACGCTCCAGTAACGTTAACAGAACGTTCATTCAGAGTTACCTGGTCATTAATAATGTTCTCAAATCAGTATTTATTCATCATTCATGATCACGTTTGTCTAGTTGGACGTTCATCTAACATATTAAATGTCACTATTTGTTTCAGAACGATCAGAGAACATTCAAAAGTAACGTTTTCATAACGTAATGGGAACGTTTCTTGATGTGTTAGCTGTGAACGTGTGTGTGATCTCGAACTCTTCATTACTGATGATGATGATGAACTGACGTCTGTATCTCACACAGATTCACATCAGCGCAGCGGATCTTTTGTAATCGACTTCTAAATGAGTCTCTGGTCTCCCTCCAGGCCTCCTTCAGCGCTAAAAATACCCAGATGAGCTGCTCTGCGCTTCAGTATCACTGAGAAATTAACCCATTTCCACAGAAGCGCTGCTGCGGCCATCACCTGTTCTGAGATCAGCCTCAACCTGACGCTCCACAAGCCAAACCTGATGAGGAAACACCATCAGATCAATCCTTCTGTCAGAATAAACTCTCTTCATCAGTCTGTCCAGTAACAAACTAACGATAAACACACACACCACGACCTCTGACCTATGATCTGATCATCACTTCCTGATTTGAGAGCAGCATGTTGAAGGAGGGACATGATGAGATACCAGAATATCACTGAACTAACACCCTAGCAACCACACACAACACCCTAGCAACCACACACAACACCCTAGCAACCACACACAACACCCTAGCAACCTGTAGCAATGTGACGGTGAGTTCAGCACAGGCAGGAGCTCTCTCTCACACACACACACACACTGTTCAAAAAACGAAGTCCACAAAACACAGACACACTGAGAGATTTCAGTCTTAAACAGGCTGTTTTTAGTACTGTACCTTTAAGACTTCAATATGCAGAGTAGTCATGTGTCTGAGTACATCTGATTGGCTCAGGTGAGCTGTGGTTACATCTCATCACACACACACACACACACACACACTGTTCAAAAAACACAAACACAGTTTGATCTAATCAGTGTTGTTCTTTGTGTAGTCACACACACACACACACACACACACTTTTCAATTAAACCATGTCAGTGTGTGTGTGAGAGAGTGTGTGTGTGTGTGTGTGTGTGTGTGTGTGTGTGTGTGTGTGTGTGTGTGTCTAACCCTTCCATTCCATTAGTGAGAATCGATCCGGACGCTGGAATCGCTGACTAATCTGCAAGAGCTGTGTGTGTGTGTGTGTGTGTGTGTGTGTGTGTGTGTGTGTGTGTGAGTGTGTTATACATGAAACACTGTCACACACACACAGATTAAACTCTGTTTAAGTGTTTCAACATTATGAGTCTGTGTCCTGATACGTGCCTCAAGGAGAATATTGTGTGTGTGTGTGTGTGTGTGTGTGTGTGTGTGTGTGTGTGTGTGTGTGTGTGTGTGTGTGTGTGTGACAGTAAATGCGCATCGCTTCAGTCCGTCTCCTGCTGCTCATTAAATGCCAGAGCTGTCAATCAAACTCAAGTGGCTTTATTGTCGTGTGGAGCGAGTGATTCACCCCCCCGCTGGACAGTGATTGCACAGATGCATGCTGGGAAGAGCAGTTTCAGGGCTGAGAGGACGAACCTGCACCGTTCACACGCTAAAAACACTGTTACACACAACGTTCTGTCAAAGTTCTTCCAGTAACGTTCATAGAACATTCATTCAAAGTTATTTGATTTTAAAGTTCTTTAAAAATGTATATTATTTATACATCGTTCACGGAACTTTTATTCTGAAATGTTTCAATTTGTCTTACATTAAGACGTAAGATGTAATATCAGTCTCTGGTGTCTCCAGAATGTGTCTGTTAAGTTTCAGCTCAAAATACACCACAGATCATTTATTATAGCTTGTCAAATTTGCAAAAACACGCCGTTTTTGTGTGTGTCCCTTTAAATGCAAATGAGCTGCTGCTCCCGCCCCCTTTCCAGAAGAGGGCGGAGCTTTAACAGCTCAACAACAACAAAGCTGGAGAATCTCACGCAGCCAAAATGACGAAAGTGTTCAGCCTTACATTGTTCAAACCGGAGTCGACACTGATGGAGAGACTCAGGAAGAAGTTACAACTTTTAGACGTTTCTGAATGGTTAGTGGATAAATTGATGTAGTTGCTGTGGAGTTGATTCAACTCATCCACTAGCATGTGCCGTCATGTTCATCTTTTGTGTTGAATTGACCCTCGTTTGGTGTAAAATGACGGCATGACAACAACACTCTACTACAACAACTCTTCCTCTTCTCTAAAGCAGCCCAACATGGCCCCGCCCCCTTTGTTGTGTGTTCTCGGGGGCGGGGTTTATGTAAATTTTAGGGTTTGTGATGTCACTAACCCAGGAAGAAGCTCATTGTAGTCCCTACCAGCCGTTTGTTGTAGTGATTTCTGTGAAAGAAAATATCTCTCTTTGCATTGAACTTTGAGTGTCGTAACTTCACAGATGTTGTTTATGATCAAACAGCAACATTACACACTAACTAAAGTTAAAGAAGTGACATCATAATAACCCCCCCTTTAACTGTTTCTATTTGTTTCAGAACATTCAAAAGTAACGTTCCCATAATGCTTGAAGAATGATACACTGGAACGTTTGTATAACCAAGAAAAAATGTTTTCATTCTGATATTTCTGGTATGGTGTATTACAGACTAAAGCACAGCTGAACACGTGTATCACGCTCAATAATGCCTGTCGGATCACAGTCTCTCTCTCTCCGAGCAACACAACAACATTCCCAATCCCTCCTCTCACCCGTGGAAGAGTCACTGAAGCCAATCTCTGTTCACAGAACTTCTCCAAAGTTTATTTGTGTACTTGGCCTTTTTACATGTTCAGGGGGAGTGGAGCGACTGTCCAATGAGAATATACAATTAAAGATTGTGAAACAGAACAATAACTCTGTATATAGTCAGTTCCCGGCTAAAGGCATCATTCTTCCCGGAACTTTCTATGCTGATTTCCAAGAAACACACAAACAAACAAACAGATGTGTGATGAAGCAAGAACAACTCTTCTTCCTCTCACTCTTTCAGTCTTAAAGAAAACAGGGAGAAATAGAGAAATAGGGAGAAATTCCTTACACACGCAATAACCCTACAGAAGCTCCAGATGATGTTCAGCTCACGCTTGTGTTCCTGACGAGAGACCGGCACACGCAGCTCCGCTCGACACACACGAATCCTGATGAAACGTGAAGAATCTGAGAACATCAGAAGCTCCTGCTTCTGCTCAGTGATTCATTCAGTGATTCATTCAGTGATTCATTCAGTGATTCATTCAGTGATTCATCCTGACTATATAAACCGCGTTCAAGCTCCTGTTACGAGTCGGGAAGTCGTAATTACGACTGAGTCTTTTTTAATTCTACTATGAAGAATAAGGAGTGCATCGGTGTGTTTTTCTTTTTTTAATGCACCTGCTCAATTATAACACTGATTTTCTAAAGCTGCTTTGAATCAATATGTATTATGAACAGCTCTATAGAAATAGAGTTGAATTAATCTCATCTTCCGTCCGTGACTCGAGCGCTGATGAAGCTCCTCCACAGATCGTTCCTCACACATCAGCCGTCCGGAGCAGGGGCTGCTGGGTAAACGGGGTCTAACCCACATTAGATGGAGACGGAGGGACGTCTGCGCCCGAGGGAGACGAGGAGAGTCTCATATCAGAGACAATGACAGGCTGCGCTGCGATTGGTCAGAATTCAGGATCCTTCATGTGGAACAAGATTAACCCACAGAACTGATTCATTCACCACATCTGACACTCCTGACCCGTCCTGATCTGATAGATCAGTAATATTACTCAATACATTAAGTTAGGCAACATCCAAACTGCATATTGTAATTTTAATAAATGCAACTTTTAACAGAGATATTGAAAGGTCATGCTGGGGTCCTGCCATTGGCTGTTGTGTCTGAATAATTCATGAGGGAGATCAGGGAAAGGTTTGGGGCTGTTTTTGATATTTTCATTTATAAATATTTCCATTAATGTCAGCATCACATGACCTACGCATGCATGTGTACAGTGGGGTTACATATGATCATGCTGGGAGAAATATCTCCATACACGCCCTGTATAACCCATAATATATAACCCGTGAATCTCTACACGACAAACCTCACGAACACCGAATCATAACGGTGTGTTCGGACAGAATGATTCATGTAAACATCGGGATCGCTGTCTGACGCTCATGCATGTTTAATATCTCATAAACGATCATCTCGCGCTGCTGGAGCGATGAGACGCGCGCGCAGGTGCGCGTGAAAACAGCGCAGACAGAGATCCGCGCGCGACACAATTAATCAACGCAATTACAGAAATCAAAGCAAAACATCCGTGTTTGTGAAACAGGCGCGCGCGCGTCTGCATTGCGGTACGTGTGTGTGTGTGTGTGTGTGTGTGTGTGTGTGTGTGTCTCAGCATCATCATCATCATCATCATCATCATCCTCCTCCTCATCCTCACCGCACCTCGCATCTCTCCTCGCGCACATTCATGCTTCATCAGTAAACGCGTCGGTCTTACCTGCAGAAGAAGAGACCGACCCGTCCGTTCACCTTCAGCAGACGCTCCCGTTCTGCAGCGCGTCGCCGGGCGGACTGACAGCGCGGGGCTCGAGCGCAGCGCGACGCGTCTCTGCGGAGCACCCGATTGGATGGGTCGCGGTGACGGGCGCGTGAGGGACGCTGATTGGCTGATTCACCTGTCAGCTAATAATACAAGTGTGTTTGTCACGAGCAGCTGATACATGAAAATACACCTGATCTATCCATCATCTATCTATCTATCTATCTATCTATCTATCTATCTATCTATCTATCTATCTATCTATCTATCTATCTATCTATCTATCTATCATGTGTAATATGAAATAAATAAACAAACACAATCCCAGCTAACAGAATGTTCTGGTGAGTTATGAACACACATTCGCTCAGAGTTATGAAATAATGATTTATAAACATCATCATTCATGGAGTGTTTCTGAAACATTTTAATTGGATGTTCATCTAATATACATTTAACTTGTTTG